>NC_086452.1:402598756-402898756 GCF_028390025.1 Pseudophryne corroboree
TTACCTCTCTCCACTCCAATCTATCCTCAATGCTGCTGCCCGGCTCATCTTCCTCAGCAAACGCACTACGTCTACCTTCCCTCTCCTACAGGCCCTCCACTGGCTTCCCTTCCCTTTCAGAATCCAATTCAAACTTCTCTCACTTACAAAGCTCTCACCCACTCCTCTCCCATCTACATCTCTGACCTTATCTCCCTTTACTCTCCCACCCGTCCTCTTTGCTCTGCTAATGCACGCCGACTCTCCTGTCTTCTGATTACTTCCTCCCACTCCTATCTCCAAGATTTTTCACGTGCTGCTCCCTTTCTCTGGAATTCTTTACCTCTCCCCCTCAGACTCTCCACCTCTCTACAAAACTTCAAACGGGCTCTTAAGACCCATTTCTTTACCAAACCTAGCCAAATCTCAACCTAACCCTCTGTTCCATGCTCTCTATGTACCCCATCTGTGTCACCCCTGTCTGTCTACCCCTCCCCTTAGAATGTAAGCTCTCATGAGTAGGGCCCTCTTCCCTCATGTGCTTATACTTTTCTTACTTTAATAATCCTCAACTGCCCAGATCCCGCAGTTTTTTGGCCACCTGGAACTTATCTCTATGTTTACTGGTGTAGTTATGCTTAGTTGCCCTGTACTTGTCCTATATTGTCTTCAACTGTAAGTCACTGTTTTCCTGTTTTGATTATGTGCATATGTACTCTGTAATTGGGCGCTGCGGAACCCTTGTGGCGCCATATAAATAAAGGATAATAATAATAATAATAATAATAGAGACTGAATCTGCATACAAAATGTTATGCTACAGTGTATTCTAGCCAAACACTGTAACAGGTACAATCGCAATTACACACTGAATATAGCTATGCCGCAAATCATTTCAATCAGGATAAGCTGCTTGTGGATCACAATACATGCATTTGTGTATCAGATGCATTTTCCTATGTAAAATGTGCAAAAATGACACGCAGTACATGGACAAATTTCTTTGGTCAAAGTTTTGTTTTTGTTTTTTGTGTCAAAATGTATTTAACATGTTTTTCTCTGATGACCTAGTGGATGCTGGGAACTCCGTAAGGACCATGGGCACTCTATTTGGTACTATCTGGTGTGCACTGGCTCCTCCCTCCATGCCCCTCCTCCAGACATCAGTTAGATTTCTGTGCCCGGCCGAGCTGGATGCACACTAGGGGCTCTCCTGAGCCCCTAGAAAGAAAGTATATGTTAGGTTTTTTATTTTACAGTGAGACCTGCTGGCAACAGGCTCACTGCAACGAGGGACTAAGGGGAGAAGAAGCGAACCTACCTGCTTGCAGCTAGCTTGGGCTTCTTAGGCTACTGGACACCATTAGCTCCAGAGGGATCGACCGCAGGACCCGTCCTTGGTGTTCGTTCCCGGAGCCGCGCCGCCGTCCCCCTTACAGAGCCAGAAGCATGAAGATGGTCCGGAAAATCGGCGGCAGAAGACTTCAGTCTTCACCAAGGTAGTGCACAGCACTGCAGCTGTGCGCCATTGCTCCTCATACACACTTCACACTCCGGTCACTGAGGGTGCAGGGCGCTGGGAGGGGGGCGCCCTGAGCAGCAATAAAAACACCTTGGCTGGCAAAATAACCACAATATATAGCCCCAGAGGCTATATATGTGGTAATTACCCCTGCCAGAATCCATAAAAAAGCGGGAGAAAAGTCAGCCGAAAAAGGGGCGGAGCCATCTCCCTCAGCACACTGGCGCCATTTCTCCCTCACAGTTCCGCTGGAAGGAAGCTCCCTGGCTCTCCCCTGCAGTCTACACTACAGAAAGGGTAAAAAAGAGAGGGGGGGCACTAAATTTAGGCGCAGTATAACTTATAGCAGCTATAAGGGGACATAATTCAGTTAGTCCCTGCATTATATAGCGCTCTGGTGTGTGCTGGCATACTCTCTCTCTGTCTCCCCAAAGGGCTTTTGTGGGGTCCTGTCTCCTTTAAGAGCATTCCCTGTGTGTGTGCGGTGTGTCGGTACGGCTGTGTCGACATGTTTGACGAGGAGGCTTATGTGGAGGCAGAGCAGATGCCTATAAATGTGATGTCACCCCCTGCGGGGCAGACACCGGAGTGGATGGACTTATGGAAGGAATTACGTGCAAGTGTCGACTCCTTACATAAAAAATTTGACGACATGCCAAACGCGGGACAGCCGGCTTCTCAGCTCGTGCCTGCCCAGACAACTCAAAGGCCATCAGGGGCTCTGAAGCGCCCACTACCTCAGATGGCAGACACAGATGTCGACACGGATACCGATACCAGTGTCGACGACGATGAGTCAAATTTAATGTCCACTAGGGCCATTCGTTGCATGATTGAGGCAATGAAAGAGATATTACACATTTCTGATATAAACCCAGGTACCTCAAAAAAGGGTATTATGTTTGGGGAGAAAAAACTACCAATAGTTTTTCCCCCATCTGAAGAATTAAATGAAGTGTGTGAAGAAGCGTGGGCTTTCCCCGATAAAAAATTGGTGATTTCAAAAAAATTACTAATGGCGTTCCCTTTCTCGCCAGAGGATAGGTCACGTTGGGAAACTCCCCCTAGGGTGGATAAAGCGCTCACACGTTTGTCAAAAAAGGTGGCACTACCGTCTCCGGATACGGCCGCCCTAAAGGAACCTGCTGATAGAAAGCAGGAGGCTATCCTGAAGTCTATATATACACACACTGGTGTTATACTGAGACCAGCTATTGCTTCAGCGTGGATGTGCAGTGCTGCTGCTGCTTGGTCAGATTCCCTGTCGGAAAATATTGACACCCTAGACAGGGACACTATATTGCTAACCGTAGAGCATATAAAAGACTCAGTCTTATACATGAGAGATGCACAGAGGGAGATCTGCCGGCTGGCATCTAGAATAAGTGCATTGTCCATTTCTGCTAGAAGAGGCTTATGGACTCGGTAGTGGACAGGGGATGCAGATTCAAAAAGGCACATGGAAGTTTTGCCTTATAAGGGTGAGGAGTTATTCGGGGATGGTCTCTCAGACCTTGTTTCCACAGCAACAGCTGGGAAGTCAGCATTTTTGCCCCATGTCCCCTCACAGCCTAAGAAAGCGCCGTATTATCAGGTACAGTCCTTTCGACCCCAGAAAAACAGGCGGGGAAAAGGCGGGTCTTTTCTGTCTAGAGGCAGAGGAAGGGGAAAAAAGCTGCAACAAACAGCAGGTTCCCAGGAACAAAAGTCCTCCCCCGCTTCTTCCAAATCCGCCGCATGACGGTGGGGCTCCACAGGCGGAGCCAGGTACGGTGGGGGGCCGCCTCAAAAATTTCAGCGATCAGTGGGTTCGCTCACGGGTGGATCCCTGGATCCTTCAAGTAGTATCTCAGGGGTACAAGCTGGAATTCGAGGCGTCTCCCCCCCGCCGTTTCCTCAAATCGGCCTTACCGACAACTCCCTCGGGCAGGGAGGCTGTGCTAGAGGCAATTCACAAGCTGTATTCCCAGCAGGTGATAGTCAAGGTACCCCTACTTCAACAAGGACGGGGTTACTATTCCACACTGTTTGTGGTACCGAAACCGGACGGTTCGGTGAGACCCATTTTAAATTTGAAATCCTTGAACACATACATAAAAAGATTCAAGTTCAAGATGGAATCGCTCAGGGCGGTTATTGCAAGCCTGGACGAGGGGGATTACATGGTATCCCTGGACATCAAGGATGCTTACCTGCATGTCCCCATTTACCTTCCTCATCAGGAGTACCTCAGATTTGTGGTACAGGATTGCCATTACCAATTCCAGACACTGCCGTTTGGACTGTCCACGGCAACGAGGGTGTTTACCAAGGTAATGGCAGAAATGATGATACTCCTTCGAAAAAAGGGAGTTTTAATTATCCCGTACTTGGACGATCTCCTAATAAAGGCGAGGTCCAAGGAGCAGTTGCTGGTCGGAGTAGCACTATCTCGTGAAGTGCTACAACAGCATGGCTGGATTCTAAACATTCCAAAGTCACAGCTGGTTCCTTCCACACGCCTACTGTTCCTGGGGATGATTCTGGACACAGAACAGAAAAAAGTGTTTCTCCCGCAGGAGAAAGCCAAGGAGCTGTCGTTCTAGTCAGAGACCTCCTGAAACCAAAACGGGTATCGGTGCATCACTGCACACGAGTCCTGGGAAAAATGGTGGCTTCATACGAAGCAATTCCATTCGGCAGGTTCCATGCAAGGACCTTCCAGTGGGACCTCTTGGACAAGTGGTCGGGATCGCATCTTCAGATGCATCGACTGATAACCCTGTCTCCAAGGACCAGGGTGTCTCTACTGTGGTGGCTGCAGAGTGCTCATCTTCTAGAGGGCCGCAGATTCGGCATACAGGACTGGGTCCTGGTGACCACGGATGCCAGCCTTCGAGGCTGGGGGGCAGTCACACAGGGAAGAAATTTCCAGGGACTTTGGTCAAGTCAGGAGTCGTCCCTACACATAAATATTCTGGAACTGAGGGCCATTTACAATGCCCTAAGTCAGGCAAGGCCCCTGCTTCAAAACCAGCCGGTACTGATCCAATCAGACAACATCACGGCAGTCGCCCATGTAAACCGACAGGGCGGCACAAGAAGCAGGATGGCGATGGCAGAAGCCACAAGGATTCTCCGATGGGCGGAAAATCACGTACTAGCACTGTCAGCAGTGTTCATTCCGGGAGTGGACAACTGGGAAGCAGACTTCCTCAGCAGACACGACCTACACCCGGGAGAGTGGGGACTTCATCCACAAGTCTTCCAACTGTTGGTAAACCGTTGGGAAAGGCCACAGGTGGACATGATGGCGTCCCGCCTCAACAAAAAGCTAAAGAGATATTGCGCCAGGTCAAGGGACCCTCAGGCGATAGCTGTGGACGCTCTAGTGACACCGTAGGTGTACCAGTCGGTTTATGTGTTCCCTCCTCTGCCTCTCATACCAAAGGTACTGAGAATAATAAGAAGGCGAGGAGTAAGAACGATACTCGTGGTTCCGGATTGGCCAAGAAGAGCTTGGTACCCAGAACTTCAAGAAATGATATCAGAGGACCCATGGCCTCTACCGCTCAGACAGGATCTGCTACAGCAGGGGCCCTGTCTGTTCCAAGACTTACCGCGGCTGCGTTTGACGGCATGGCGGTTGAATTCCGGATCCTAAAGGAAAAGGGCATTCCGGAGGAAGTCATTCCTACGCTGATAAAAGCCAGGAAAGAAGTAACCGCAAACCATTGTCACCGTATTTGGCGGAAATATGTTGCGTGGTGTGAGGCCAGGAAGGCCCCTACAGAGGAATTTCAGCTGGGTCGTTTTCTGCACTTCCTACAGTCGGGAGTGACTATGGGCCTAAAATTGGGTTCCATTAAGGTCCAGATTTCGGCTCTGTCGATTTTTTTCCAGAAAGAACTGGCTTCACTGCCTGAAGTTCAGACTTTTGTAAAGGGAGTGCTTCATATTCAGCCCCCTTTTGTGCCTCCTGTGGCACCTTGGGATCTCAATGTGGTGTTGAGTTTCCTGAAATCACATTGGTTTGAGCTACTTAAAACTGTGGATTTGAAATATCTCACGTGGATAGTGGTCATGTTATTGGCCTTGGCTTCGGCCAGGCGGGTGTCAGAATTGGCGGCTTTGTCATGTAAAAGCCCTTATCTGATTTTCCATATGGATAGGGCAGAATTGAGGACTCGTCCCCAGTTTCTCCCTAAGGTGGTATCAGCTTTTCACTTGAACCAACCTATTGTAGTGCCTGCGGCTACTAGGGACTTGGAAGATTCCAAGTTACTGGACATAGTCAGGGCCTTGAAAATTTATGTTTCCAGGACGGCGGGAGTCAGGAAAACTGACTCGCTTTTTATCCTGTATGCACCCAACAAAATAGGTGCTCCTGCTTCTAAGCAGACTATTGCTCGCTGGATTTGTAGCACAATTCAGCTGGCGCATTCTGCGGCTGGATTGCCGCATCCTAAATCAGTAAAAGCCCATTCCACAAGGAAGGTGGGCTCATCTTGGGCGGCTGCCCGAGGGGTCTCGGCTTTACAACTTTGCCGAGCTGCTACTTGGTCAGGGGCAAACACGTTTGCAAAATTCTACAAATTTGATACCCTGGCTGAGGAGGACCTTGAGTTCTCTCATTCGGTGCTGCAGAGTCATCCGCACTCTCCCGCCCGTTTGGGAGCTTTGGTATAATCCCCATGGTCCTTACGGAGTTCCCAGCATCCACTAGGACGTCAGAGAAAATAAGATTTTACTCACCGGTAAATCTATTTCTCGTAGTCCGTAGTGGATGCTGGGCGCCCATCCCAAGTGCGGATTGTCTGCAATACTTGTATATAGTTATTGCCTAACTAAAGGGTTATTGTTGAGCCATCTGTTGAGAGGCTCAGTTATATTTCATACTGTTAACTGGGTATAGTATCACGAGTTATACGGTGTGATTGGTGTGGCTGGTATGAGTCTTACCCGGGATTCAAAATCCTTCCTTATTGTGTCAGCTCTTCCGGGCACAGTATCCTAGCTGAGGTCTGGAGGAGGGGCATGGAGGGAGGAGCCAGTGCACACCAGATAGTACCAAATCTTTCTTATAGAGTGCCCAGTCTCCTGCGGAGCCCGTCTATTCCCCATGGTCCTTACGGAGTTCCCAGCATCCACTACGGACTACGAGAAATAGATTTACCGGTGAGTAAAATCTTATTATTTATTGCAAATGTGCTTATAATTGATTTCCAACATTTTTATAACCAACTCAGCCAAAACAACCACCTCTAAATACCGAAATATGGGAGTTTTACAGCTGTTTTGTGTTCGACTTGTAACATCGGACTCCGGGGGTAATTCCAAGTTGATCGCAGCAGGAATTTTGTTAGCAGTTGGGCAAAACCATGTGCACTGCAGGGGAGGCAGATATAACATGTGCAGAGAGAATTAGATTTGGGTGGGTTATTTTGTTTCTGTGCAGGGTAAATACTGGCTGCTTTATTTTTACACTGCAAATTAGATTGCAGATTGAACACACCCCACCCAAATCTAACTCTCTCTGCACATGTTAAATCTGCCTCCCCTGCAGTGCACATGGGGGGTAATTCTGAGTTGATCGCAGCAGGATTTTTGTTAGCAGTTGGGCAAAACCATGGCCCTCATTCCGAGTTGTTCGCTCGCAAGGCGATTTTAGCAGAGTTGCTCACGCTAAGCCGCCGCCTACTGGGAGTGAATCTTAGCATCTTAAAATTGCGAACGAAGTAATCGCAATATTGCGATTACACACCTCGTAGCAGTTTCTGAGTAGCTTCAGACTTACTCGGCATCTGCGATCAGTTCAGTGCTTGTCGTTCCTGGTTTGACGTCACAAACACACCCAGCGTTCGCCCAGACACTCCCCCGTTTCTCCGGCCACTCCTGCGTTTTTTCCGGAAACGGTAGCGTTTTTTCCCACACGCCCATAAAACGGCCTGTTTCCGCCCAGTAACACCCATTTCCTGTCAATCACATTACGATCGCCAGAACGATGAAAAAGCCGTGAGTAAAATTACTAAGTGCATAGCAAATTTACTTGGCGCAGTCGCAGTGCGGACATTGCGCATGCGCATTAAGCGGAAAATCGCTGCGATGCGAAGATTTTTTCCGAGCGAACAACTCGGAATGAGGGCCCATGTGCACTGCAGGGGAGGCAGATATAACATGTGCAGAGAGAGTTAGATTTAGGTGGGTTATTTTGTTTCTGTACAGGGTAAATATTGGCTGCTTTATTTTACACTGCAATTTAGATTGCAGATTGAACACACCACACCCAAATCTAACTCTCTCTGCACATGTTATATCTGCCCCCCCTGCAGTGCACATGGTTTTGCCCAACTGCTTACAAAGATCCTGCTGTGATCAACTCAGAATTACCCCAATGGTTTTGCCCAACAGCTAACAAAATTCCTGCTGCGATCAACTTGGAATTACCCCCTCCATTACGTTGCCTGAGTTGTATACTTAACATGGGTAAACATCTGGATTGGACTGTTTATTGGGCTTTCTACTTTAGAGCCGAAAGTGTCCGAAAAAAATCTGATTTACGACTGCAGATACATTAGCCAACTTTGCAAAATGCCCGACTTTGCGGCAAACATCAGCCATTTGCCATTATTGTCTCCCATTACATCCTGGCCATGGTATCTGTAGCACATTTAATAGTCATCATCATTGCAGTAACTCCACCAGGAAATTCGTCATACAGTGTGTATGTGTGTGTGTGTGTGTGTGTGTGTATATATATATATATATATATATATATATATATACCCTATATAATAGCACAGATCTGTCCCTCTGTGACTGTGTGGATAACGCTGGGCGTGGCTAGGAGCTATCATTGTGTTAGCAGCAGGTCTATCACACCCAGTCCATGGCTGATTGGGCAAGAAAGGCCCTGCCACACAGGTTACATCCAATGGGAGGCTCTGCCCTTTGCCTGCTGTGTGTTCCCAGAGCAGGATTAACAATGGGGCTGATGGAGCTGCAGCTCCAGGCCCACACCCCAAAATAGGCCCACTGCATCTGCAGCAACATACCCTCCGACAATGTACACATAAAAAGCGATACAAGTTCCAAAAGGGGGCGTGGTCACGGGTACAGTGGCATGGTCACGCCCCTTTTCCTAGGAAGTTTGGAAGTTTGGAGAGCCAAAAATTGGTACAGACTATAAAAAAAGTACTGTACCTGCCAAAAAGGTACAGCTGGAGGGTATGCCACTGCATCTGCAGCAAATCTCTGCGCTGTAGATAGGGGGGAAAAAAATCCTTTTACTGCAGCGTCCTATGTCCTGCTGCCAGTCTGCCTGCCCCCTCCGGCATCAACAATCCCCACCCCCTAGCCGCAGTGCAGGTGGAACAAAAGCTGCTGCGGCCACCGGCATAGATGTGTATGAAAGCGGCACAGCAGAAGGCGTTCATAGCCCTCCCTGCACCGCATACTCTCTGAGTTCCGGAGCCTCCTCTGCGTGTGATGTCACAGAAGTGCTTCCCCGCCACAGCCACGCCCAGATCCCCAGAGGCCCTGACTCCGCAACACAGCACCTGGGCTGTAGAGATGTGCACCGGAAATTTTTCGGGTTTTGTGTAGAGATGTGCACCGGAAATTTTTCGGGTTTTGTGTTTTGGTTTTGGGTTCGGTTCCGTGGCCGTATTTTGGGTTCGAACGCGTTTTGGCAAAACCTCACCGAATTTTTTTTGTCGGATTCGGGTGTGTTTTGGATTCGGGTGTTTTTTTCAAAAAACCCTAAAAAACAGCTTAAATCATAGAATTTGGGGGTCATTTTGATCCCAAAGTATTATTAACCTCAATAACCATAATTTCCACTCATTTTCAGTCTATTCTGAACACCTCACACCTCACAATATTATTTTTAGTCCTAAAATTTGCACCGAGGTCGCTGGATGACTAAGCTCAGCGACCCAAGTGGCCGACACAAACACCTGGCCCATCTAGGAGTGGCACTGCAGTGTCACGCAGGATGGCCCTTCCAAAAAACACTCCCCAAACAGCACATGACGCAAAGAAAAAAAGAGGCGCAATGAGGTAGCTGTGTGACTAAGCTCAGCGACCCTAGTGGCCGACACAAACACCTGGCCCATCTAGGAGTGGCACTGCAGTGTCACGCAGGATGGCCCTTCCAAAAAATACTCCCCAAACAGCACATGACGCAAAGAAGAAAAAAAAGAGGCGCAATGAGGTAGCTGTGTGACTAAGATAAGCGACCCTAGTGGCCGACACAAACACCTGGCCCATCTAGGAGTGGCACTGCAGTGTCACGCAGGATGGCCCTTCCAAAAAACACTCCCCAAACAGCACATGACGCAAAGAAAAATGAAAGAAAAAAGAGGTGCAAGATGGAATTGTCCTTGGGCCCTCCCACCCACCCTTATGTTGTATAAACAGGACATGCACACTTTAACCAACCCATCATTTCAGTGACAGGGTCTGCCACACGACTGTGACTGAAATGACGGGTTGGTTTGGACCCCCACCAAAAAAGAAGCAATTAATCTCTCCTTGCACAAACTGGCTCTACAGAGGCAAGATGTCCACCTCATCATCATCCTCCGATTCATCACCGTGTACATCCCCCTCCTCACAGATTATCAATTCGTCCCCACTGGAATCCACCATCACAGCTCCCTGTGTACTTTGTGGAGGCAATTGCTGCTGGTGAATGTCTCCATGGAGGAATTGATTATAATTCATTTTAATGAACATCATCTTCTCCACATTTTCTGGAAGTAACCTCGTACGCCGATTGCTGACAAGGTGAGCGGCGGCACTAAACACTCTTTCGGAGTACACACATGTGGGAGGGCAACTTAGGTAGAATAAAGCCAGTTTGTGCAAGGGCCTCCAAATTGCCTCTTTTTCCTGCCAGTATACGTACGGACTGTCTGACGTGCCTACTTGGATGCGGTCACTCATATAATCCTCCACCATTCTTTCAATGGAGAGAGAATCATATGCAGTGCCAGTAGACGACATGTCCGTAATCGTTGTCAGGTCCTTCAGTCCGGACCAGATGTCCGCATCAGCAGTCGCTCCAGACTGCCCTGCATCACCGCCAGCGGGTGGGCTCGGAATTCTGAGCCTTTTCCTCGCACCCCCAGTTGCGGGAGAATGTAAAGGAGGAGATGTTGACAGGTCGCGTTCCACTTGACTTTTCAATTTTCTCACCAGCAGTTCTTTGAACCCCTGCAGACTTGTGTCTGGCGGAAAGAGAGATACAACGTAGGTTTTAAATCTAGGATCGAGCACGGTGGCCAAAATGTAGTGCTCTGATTTCAACAGATTGACCATCCGTGAATCCTTGTTAAGCGAATTAAGGGCTCCATCCACAAGTCCCACATGCCTAGCGGAATCACTCAGTGTTAGCTCCTCCTTCAATGTCTCCAGCTTCTTCTGCAAAAGCCTGATGAGGGGAATGACCTGACTCAGGCTGGCAGTGTCTGAACTGACTTCACATGTGGCAAGTTCAAAAGGTTGCAGAACCTTGCACAACGTTGAAATCATTCTCCACTGCGCTTGAGACAGGTGCATTCCACCTCCTATATCGTGGTCAGTTGTATAGGCTTGAATGGCCTTTTGCTGCTCCTCCAACCTCTGAAGCATATAGAGGGTTGAATTCCACCTCGTTACCACTTCTTGCTTCAGATGATGGCAGGGCAGGTTCAGGCGTTTTTGGTGTTGCTCCAGTCTTCTGTACGTGGTGCCTGTACGCCGAAAGTGTCCCGCAATTCTTCTGGCCACCGACAGCATCTCTTGCACGCCCCTCTCGTTTTTTAAATAATTCTGCACCACCAAATTCAAGGTATGTGCAAAACATGGGACGTGCTGGAATTTGCCCATATTTAATGCACACACAATATTGCTGGCGTTGTCCGATGCCACAAATCCACAGGAGAGTCCAATTGGGGTAAGCCATTCTGCGATGATCTTCCTCAGTTGCCGTAAGAGGTTTTTAGCTGTGTGCGTATTCTGGAAAGCGGTGATACAAAGCGTAGCCTGCCTAGGAAAGAGTTGGCGTTTGCGAGATGCTGCTACTGGTGCCGCCGCTGCTGTTCTTGCGGCGGGAGTCAATACATCTACCCAGTGGGCTGTCACAGTCATATAGTCCTGAGTCTGCCCTGCTCCACTTGTCCACATGTCCGTGGTTAAGTGGACATTGGGTACAACTGCATTTTTTAGGACACTGGTGAGTCTTTTTCTGAGGTCTGTGTACATTTTCGGTATCGCCTGCCTAGAGAAATGGAACCTAGATGGTATTTGGTACCGGGGACACAGTACCTCAATCAAGTCTATAGTTGGCACTGCAGTAATGATGGATACCGAAACCACGTTTCTCACCGCCCAGGATGCCAAGGCCTCAGTTATCCACTTTGCAGCAGGATGACTGCTGTGATATTTCATCTTCCTCGCAAAGGACTGTTGGACAGTCAATTGCTTGGTGGAAGTAGTAAAAGTGGTCTTACGACTTCCCCTCTGGGATGACCATCGACTCCCAGCAGCAACAACAGCAGTGCCAGCAGCAGTAGGCGTTACACGCAAGGATGCATCGGAGGAATCCCAGGCAGGAGAGGACTCGTCAGAATTGCCAGTGACATGGCCTGCAGGACTATTGGCATTCCTGGGGAAGGAGGAAATTGACACTGAGGGAGTTGGTGGGGTGGTTTGCGTGAGCTTGGTTACAAGAGGAAGGGATTTACTAGTCAGTGGACTGCTTCCGCTGTCGCCCAAAGTTTTTGAACTTGTCACTGACTTATGATGAATGCGCTGCAGGTGACGTATAAGGGAGGATGTTCCGAGGTGGTTAACGTCCTTACCCCTACTTATTACAGCTTGACAAAGGCAACACATGGCTTGACACCTGTTGTCCGCATTTCTGTTGAAATACTTCCACACCGAAGAGCTGATTTTTTTGGTATTTTCACCAGGCATGTCAATGGCCATATTCCTCCCACGGACAACAGGTGTCTCCCCGGGTGCCTGACTTAAACAAACCACCTCACCATCAGAATCCTCCTTGTCAATTTCCTCCCCAGCGCCAGCAACACCCATATCCTCCTCATCCTGGTGTACTTCAACACTGACATCTTCAATCTGACTATCAGGAACTGGACTGCGGGTGCTCCTTCCAGCACTTACAGGGGGCGTGCAAATGGTGGAAGGCGTATGCTCTTCACGTCCAGTGTTGGGAAGGTCAGGCATCGCAACCGACACATTTGGACTCTCCTTGTGGATTTGTGATTTCGAAGAACGCACAGTTCTTTGCTGTGCTTTTGCCAGCTTAAGTCTTTTCATTTTTCTAGCGAGAGGCTGAGTGCTTCCATCCTCATGTGAAGCTGAACCACTAGCCATGAACATAGGCCAGGGCCTCAGCCGTTCCTTGCCACTCCGTGTGGTAAATGGCATATTGGCAAGTTTACGCTTCTCCTCCGACGATTTTATTTTAGATTTTTGAGTCCTTTTTTTACTGATATTTTGTGTTTTGGATTTTACATGCTCTGTACTATGACATTGGGCATCGGCCTTGGCAGACGACGTTGATGGAATTTCATCGTCTCGGCCATGACTAGTGGCAGCAGCTTCAGCACGAGGTGGAAGTGGATCTTGATCTGTCACTATTTTTGGAACCTCAACATTTTTGTTCTCCATATTTTAATAGGCACAACTAAAAGGCACCTCAGGTAAACAATGGAGATGGATGGATACTAGTATACTTATGGATGACGAGTGACTGACGACACAGAGGTAGCTACAGCCGTGGACTACCGTACTGCATCTGCTAGTATAGAGATGATAATGATATAAAAAATATATATATATCACTACTGCAGGTATATATAATATAATGACGGACCTGCTGGACACTGTCAGCAGACTCCTAAACTACTAGTATGAAGAAGATAGAAAAAAAAACCCCACCACAGGTAGGTATACAATTATGGACGAGCACTGACGACACAGAGGTAGCCACAGCCGTGGACTACCGAACTGCGTCTGCTAATATAGAGATGATAATGATATAAAAAATATATATATATCACTACTGCAGGTATATATAATATAATGACGGACCTGCTGGACAGTGTCAGCAGACTCCTAAACTACTAGTATGAAGAAGATAGAAAAAAAAACCCCACCACAGGTAGGTATACAATTATGGACGAGCACTGACGACACAGAGGTAGCCACAGCCGTGGACTACCGTACTGCGTCTGCTAATATAGAGATGATAATGATATAAAAAATATATATATATCACTACTGCAGGTATATATAATATAATGACGGACCTGCTGGACACTGTCAGCAGACTCCTAAACTACTAGTATGAAGAAGATAGAAAAAAAAACCCCACCACAGGTAGGTATACAATTATGGACGAGCACTGACGACACAGAGGTAGCCACAGCCGTGGACTACCGTACTGCGTCTGCTAGTATAGAGATGATAATGATATAAAAAATATATATATATCACTACTGCAGGTATATATAATATAATGACGGACCTGCTGGACAGTGTCAGCAGACTCCTAAACTACTAGTATGAAGAAGATAGAAAAAAAAACCCCACCACAGGTAGGTATACAATTATGGACGAGCACTGACGACACAGAGGTAGCCACAGCCGTGGACTACCGTACTGCGTCTGCTAATATAGAGATGATAATGATATAAAAAATATATATATATCACTACTGCAGGTATATATAATATAATGACGGACCTGCTGGACACTGTCAGCAGACTCCTAAACTACTAGTATGAAGAAGATAGAAAAAAAACCCCCACCACAGGTAGGTATACAATTATGGACGAGCACTGACGACACAGAGGTAGCCACAGCCGTGTACTACCGTACTGCGTCTGCTAGTATAGAGATGATAATGATATAAAAAATATATATATATCACTACTGCAGGTATATATAATATAATGACGGACCTGCTGGACAGTGTCAGCAGACTCCTAAACTACTAGTATGAAGAAGATAGAAAAAAAAACCCAACCACAGGTAGGTATACAATTATGGACGAGCACTGACGACACAGAGGTAGCCACAGCCGTGGACTACCGTACTGCGTCTGCTAGTATAGAGATGATAATGATATAAAAAATATATATATATCACTACTGCAGGTATATATAATATAATGACGGACCTGCTGGACAGTGTCAGCAGACTCCTAAACTACTAGTATGAAGATAGAAAAAAAAACCCCACCACAGGTAGGTATACAATTATGGACGAGCACTGACGACACAGAGGTAGCCACAGCCGTGGACTACCGTACTGCGTCTGCTAGTATAGAGATGATAATGATATAAAAAATATATATATATCACTACTGCAGGTATATATAATATAATGACGGACCTGCTGGACAGTGTCAGCAGACTCCTAAACTACTAGTATGAAGAAGATAGAAAAAAAAAACCCCACCACAGGTAGGTATACAATTATGGACGAGCACTGACGACACAGAGGTAGCCACAGCCGTGGACTACCGTACTGCGTCTGCTAATATAGAGATGATAATGATATAAAAAATATATTTATATCACTACTGCAGGTATATATAATATAATGACGGACCTGCTGGACACTGTCAGCAGACTCCTAAACTACTAGTATGAAGAAGATAGAAAAAAAAACCCCACCACAGGTAGGTATACAATTATGGACGAGCACTGACGACACAGAGGTAGCTACAGCCGTGGACTACCGTACTGCGTCTGCTAGTATAGAGATGATAATGATATAAAAAATATATATATATCACTACTGCAGGTATATATAATATAATGACGGACCTGCTGGACACTGTCAGCAGACTCCTAAACTACTAGTATGAAGAAGATAGAAAAAAAAACCCCACCACAGGTAGGTATACAATTATGGACGAGCACTGACGACACAGAGGTAGCCACAGCCGTTGACTACCGAACTGCGTCTGCTAATATAGAGATAATAATGATATAAAAAATATATATATATCACTACTGCAGGTATATATAATATAATGACGGACCTGCTGGACACTGTCAGCAGACTCCTAAACTACTAGTATGAAGAAGATAGAAAAAAAAACCCCACCACAGGTAGGTATACAATTATGGACGAGCACTGACGACACAGAGGTAGCCACAGCCGTGGACTACCGTACTGCGTCTGCTAATATAGAGATGATAATGATATAAAAAATATATATATATCACTACTGCAGGTATATATAATATAATGACGGACCTGCTGGACACTGTCAGCAGACTCCTAAACTACTAGTATGAAGAAGATAGAAAAAAAAACCCCACCACAGGTAGGTATACAATTATGGACGAGCACTGACGACACAGAGGTAGCCACAGCCGTGGACTACCGTACTGCGTCTGCTAGTATAGAGATGATAATGATATAAAAAATATATATATATCACTACTGCAGGTATATATAATATAATGACGGACCTGCTGGACACTGTCAGCAGACTCCTAAACTACTAGTATGAAGAAGATAGAAAAAAAAACCCCACCACAGGTAGGTATACAATTATGGACGAGCACTGACGACACAGAGGTAGCCACAGCCGTGGACTACCGTACTGCGTCTGCTAATATAGAGATGATAATGATATAAAAAATATATATATATCACTACTGCAGGTATATATAATATAATGACGGACCTGCTGGACACTGTCAGCAGACTCCTAAACTACTAGTATGAAGAAGATAGAAAAAAAAAACCCACCACAGGTAGGTATACAATTATGGACGAGCACTGACGACACAGAGGTAGCCACAGCCGTGGACTACCGTACTGCGTCTGCTAATATAGAGATGATAATGATATAAAAAATATATATATATCACTACTGCAGGTATATATAATATAATGACGGACCTGCTGGACACTGTCAGCAGACTCCTAAACTACTAGTATGAAGAAGATAGAAAAAAAAAACCCACCACAGGTAGGTATACAATTATGGACGAGCACTGACGACACAGAGGTAGCCACAGCCGTGGACTACCGTACTGCGTCTGCTAGTATAGAGATGATAATGATATAAAAAATATATATATATCACTACTGCAGGTATATATAATATAATGACGGACCTGCTGGACACTGTCAGCAGACTCCTAAACTACTAGTTTGAAGAAGATAGAAAAAAAAACCCCACCACAGGTAGGTATACAATTATGGACGAGCACTGACGACACAGAGGTAGCCACAGCCGTGGACTACCGTACTGCGTCTGCTAATATAGAGATGATAAAGATGATAGAGATGAACAAAAAAAATATAACACTACTGCAGGTAAATATTTATATAATATAATGAATGACGGACCTGCTGGACACTGTCAGCAGAATGCGTTTATAGAATAAAAAAAGAAAACACCACAGGTGTGTTTAACTTTTTCAGGCAGACAATATACTGGTGTTCTCTGGTCAGTCACACTGGCAGCAAAAGTGTGCACTGTACTCCTGCTATAACTGCACCCCTGTCTCCCCCACAATTCAGCTGTGTGAGCAGTGAGCACTCAGCACAGTCAGATATACATAGATGATATTATCATGCAGCACACTGAGGCTGAGCACAGATATGGTATGTGACTGTGTATCGTTTTTTTTTCAGGCAGAGAACGGATTATATTAAATAATAAAGTGGTCAGTCACTAGTAACTAACTATCAGCAAAACTCTGCACTCTGAGTACTCCTAATGCTCCCCAAAATTACTAAGTAATCAACTCAAGTGTCTCTATCTATTCTAACGGAGAGGACGCCAGCCACGTCCTCTCCCTATCAATCTCAATGCACGTGTGAAAATGGCGGCGACGCGCGGCTCCTTATATAGAATCCGAGTCTCGCGATAGAATACGAGCCTCGCGAGAATCCGACAGCGGGATGATGACGTTCGGGCGCGCTCGGGTTAGCCGAGCAAGGTGGGAAGATCCGAGTCTGCCTCGGACCCGTGTAAAAAGGCTGAAGTTCGGGGGGGTTCGGATTCCGAGGAACCGAACCCGCTCATCTCTAGTTTTGTGTTTTGGTTTTGGGTTCGGTTCCGTGGCCGTGTTTTGGGTTCGAACGCATTTTGGCAAAACCTCACCGAATTTTTTTTGTCGGATTCGGGTGTGTTTTGGATTCGGGTGTTTTTTTCAAAAAACCCTAAAAAACAGCTTAAATCATAGAATTTGGGGGTCATTTTGATCCCAAAGTATTATTATCCTCAATAACCATAATTTCCACTCATTTTCAGTCTATTCTGAACACCTCACACCTCACAATATTATTTTTAGTCCTAAAATTTGCACCGAGGTCGCTGGATGACTAAGCTCAGCGACCCAAGTGGCCGACACAAACACCTGGCCCATCTAGGAGTGGCACTGCAGTGTCACGCAGGATGGCCCTTCCAAAAAACACTCCCCAAACAGCACATGACGCAAAGAAAAAAAGAGGCGCAATGAGGTAGCTGTGTGAGTAAGCTAAGCGACCCTAGTGGCCGACACAAACACCTGGCCCATCTAGGAGTGGCACTGCAGTGTCAGGCCGGATGGCCCTTCCAAAAAATACTCCCCAAACAGCACATGACGCAAAGAAGAAAAAAAAGAGGCGCAATGAGGTAGCTGTGTGACTAAGATAAGTGACCCTAGTGGCCGACACAAACACTTGGCCCATCTAGGAGTGGCACTGCAGTGTCACGCAGGATGGCCCTTCCAAAAAATACTCCCCAAACAGCACATGACGCAAAGAAGAAAAAAAAGAGGCGCAATGAGGTAGCTGTGTGACTAAGATAAGCGACCCTAGTGGCCGACACAAACACCTGGCCCATCTAGGAGTGGCACTGCAGTGTCACGCAGGATGGCCCTTCCAAAAAACACTCCCCAAACAGCACATGACGCAAAGAAAAATGAAAGAAAAAAGAGGTGCAAGATGGAATTGTCCTTGGGCCCTCCCACCCACCCTTATGTTGTATAAACAGGACATGCACACTTTAACCAACCCATCATTTCAGTAACAGGGTCTGCCACACGACTGTGACTGAAATGACGGGTTGGTTTGGACCCCCATCAAAAAAGAAGCAATTAATCTCTCCTTGCACAAACTGGCTCTACAGAGGCAAGATGTCCACCTCATCATCATCCTCCGATTCATCACCGTGTACATCCCCCTCCTCACAGATTATCAATTCGTCCCCACTGGAATCCACCATCACAGCTCCCTGTGTACTTTGTGGAGGCAATTGCTGCTGGTGAATGTCTCCATGGAGGAATTGATTATAATTCATTTTAATGAACATCATCTTCTCCACATTTTCTGGAAGTAACCTCGTACGCCGATTGCTGACAAGGTGAGCGGCGGCACTAAACACTCTTTCGGAGTACACACTTGTGGGAGGGCAACTTAGGTAGAATAAAGCCAGTTTGTGCAAGGGCCTCCAAATTGCCTCTTTTTCCTGCCAGTATACGTACGAACTGTCTGACGTGCCTACTTGGATGCGGTCACTCATATAATCCTCCACCATTCTTTCAATGGTGAGAGAATCATATGCAGTGACAGTAGACGACATGTCCGTAATCGTTGTCAGGTCCTTCAGTCCGGACCAGATGTCAGCATCAGCAGTCGCTCCAGACTGCCCTGCATCACCGCCAGCGGGTGGGCTCGGAATTCTGAGCCTTTTCCTCGCACCCCCAGTTGCGGGAGAATGTGAAGGAGGAGATGTTGACAGGTCGCGTTCCGCTTGACTTTTCAATTTTCTCACCAGCAGTTCTTTGAACCCCTGCAGACTTGTGTCTGCCGGAAAGAGAGATACAACGTAGGTTTTAAATCTAGGATCGAGCACGGTGGCCAAAATGTAGTGCTCTGATTTCAACAGATTGACCACCCGTGAATCCTTGTTAAGCGAATTAAGGGCTCCATCCACAAGTCCCACATGCCTAGCGGAATCGCTCAGTGTTAGCTCCTCCTTCAATGTCTCCAGCTTCTTCTGCAAAAGCCTGATGAGGGGAATGACCTGACTCAGGCTGGCAGTGTCTGAACTGACTTCACGTGTGGCAAGTTCAAAAGGTTGCAGAACCTTGCACAACGTTGAAATCATTCTCCACTGCGCTTGAGACAGGTGCATTCCACCTCCTATATCGTGGTCAGTTGTATAGGCTTGAATGGCCTTTTGCTGCTCCTCCAACCTCTGAAGCATATAGAGGGTTGAATTCCACCTCGTTACCACTTCTTGCTTCAGATGATGGCAGGGCAGGTTCAGGCGTTTTTGGTGTTGCTCCAGTCTTCTGTACGTGGTGCCAGAGCCGGCCATAGGCATAGGCAAACTAGGCAATTGCCTAGGGCATTTGATATGCCTACGGGCATCAGCAGCTTTTGCTGATTACAGTGATATGCGGCATGCCTATATTCTGTATGTAGCATTTCATATGCAAATACACCCACAGTCTCACACAGTATATAGGCATGCTGCATATCAGTTTAATCAGCATAATCTGCTTGTGCATCCTAGCCACATAGAAATGCAAATAAGATGCATTTTCATAAAAAAAAGGTGCCCGACGTTAGCATTGAGGCAAGATTTGTGAGGACACATCTGTATCCAAGCAGAGGCAGAGGTCACAGTGTTAGTGGAAGTGTGAGTGCTGTGTGCATGTGAGTGGGTTGGTTGTGCAGTAGTGTTCGGAATATGTGTAAGGAGCATTATGTGTGTCATGTAAAAATGTATTAATAATGTACAACATATGTGTAAAGGGCCACTATGTGTGTCATTATGTGTATAAGGGCATTACTAATGTGCGGCATATGTGTAACAGGGTACTACTGTATATGTGTCATTATGTGTATAGGGGCACTAATAATGTGCAGCAAATGTGTAGAGGGCACTATGTGTGTCATTATGTGTATAAGGGCATTAATAATGTGCGGCATATGTGTAAGGTACATTATGTGTAAAAGGGCATTAATAAAGGTTGTCATAATGTGTAAGGTGCATTATGTTTATAAGGACATTAATGTGTCTCATATGTGTAAGGGGCATTACTGTGTGGAATTGTGTATAAATGCATTACTAATGTGTGGCATTATGTGTATAAGGTGCTCTACTATGTGGCGTTGCATATAGAAAGGGCACTACTGTGTCGTCTAATGTAAATAAAGAGCAATAAGGTGTGGTGTAATGTGAATAAGGAGCAATTCAGTGTGATGTAATGTGAATAAGGGGCTCTACTGTGAGGAGTAACATTTATAAGGTAAAGTGATACTACTGTGGGATGTAATATGAATTATGGACACTATCGCAAGATGAAATGTGAATAAAGTTGCAGTACTGTGTGGCATAATTGGAATTGGGGTTACTATTGTGTGGCCATGCCCCTTCCCAGCAAGAAGATGCCCCTTTTTGGGCTGTGCGTCAAATGTGCGAACTGTTCCTATTTAAAATATAGGGGGTACAAAGACTGCTATGGGTGAGGGGTGATGGTGCTGGGAAAGAGGTGCAAGGTCAGAGGCAGAAACAGCGGTGGTGCTAGGGGGCACCAGCCAAAATCTTGCCTAGGGCATCATATTGGTTAGGGCCGGCTCTGCGTGGTGCCTGTACGCCGAAAGTGTCCCGCAATTCTTCTGGCCACCGACAGCATCTCTTGCACGCCCCTCTCGTTTTTTAAATAATTCTGCACCACCAAATTCAAGGTATGTGCAAAACATGGGACGTGCTGGAATTTGCCCATATTTAATGCACACACAATATTGCTGGCGTTGTCCGATGCCACAAATCCACAGGAGAGTCCAATTGGGGTAAGCCATTCTGCGATGATCTTCCTCAGTTGCCGTAAGAGGTTTTTAGCTGTGTGCGTATTCTGGAAAGCGGTGATACAAAGCGTAGCCTGCCTAGGAAAGAGTTGGCGTTTGCGAGATGCTGCTACTGGTGCCGCCGCTGCTGTTCTTGCGGCGGGAGTCAATACATCTACCCAGTGGGCTGTCACAGTCATATAGTCCTGAGTCTGCCCTGCTCCACTTGTCCACATGTCCGTGGTTAAGTGGACATTGGGTACAACTGCATTTTTTAGGACACTGGTGAGTCTTTTTCTGAGGTCTGTGTACATTTTCGGTATCGCCTGCCTAGAGAAATGGAACCTAGATGGTATTTGGTACCGGGGACACAGTACCTCAATCAAGTCTATAGTTGGCACTGCAGTAATGATGGATACCGAAACCACGTTTCTCACCGCCCAGGATGCCAAGGCCTCAGTTATCCACTTTGCAGCAGGATGACTGCTGTGATATTTCATCTTCCTCGCAAAGGACTGTTGGACAGTCAATTGCTTGGTGGAAGTAGTAAAAGTGGTCTTACGACTTCCCCTCTGGGATGACTATCGACTCCCAGCAGCAACAACAGCAGCGCCAGCAGCAGTAGGCGTTACACTCAAGGATGCATCGGAGGAATCCCAGGCAGGAGAGGACTCGTCAGAATTGCCAGTGACATGGCCTGCAGGACTATTGGCATTCCTGGGGAAGGAGGAAATTGACACTGAGGGAGTTGGTGGGGTGGTTTGCGTGAGCTTGGTTACAAGAGGAAGGGATTTACTGGTCAGTGGACTGCTTCCGCTGTCGCCCAAAGTTTTTGAACTTGTCACTGACTTATGATGCTTCGCTGCAGGTGACGTATAAGGGAGGATGTTCCGAGGTGGTTAACGTCCTTACCCCTACTTATTACAGCTTGACAAAGGCAACACACGGCTTGACACCTGTTGTCCGCATTTCTGTTGAAATACTTCCACACCGAAGAGCTGATTTTTTTGGTATTTTCACCAGGCATGTCAATGGCCATATTCCTCCCACGGACAACAGGTGTCTCCCCGGGTGCCTGACTTAAACAAACCACCTCACCATCAGAATCCTCCTTGTCAATTTCCTCCCCAGCGCCAGCAACACCCATATCCTCCTCATCCTGGTGTACTTCAACACTGACATCTTCAATCTGACTATCAGGAACTGGACTGCGGGTGCTCCTTCCAGCACTTGCAGGGGGCGTGCAAATGGTGGAAGGCGCATGCTCTTCACGTCCAGTGTTGGGAAGGTCAGGCATCGCAACCGACACAATTGGACTCTCCTTGTGGATTTGTGATTTCGAAGAACGCACAGTTCTTTGCTGTGCTTTTGCCAGCTTAAGTCTTTTAATTTTTCTAGTGAGAGGCTGAGTGCTTCCATCCTCATGTGAAGCTGAACCACTAGCCATGAACATAGGCCAGGGCCTCAGCCGTTCCTTGCCACTCCGTGTGGTAAATGGCATATTGGCAAGTTTACGCTTCTCCTCCGACGATTTTATTTTAGATTTTTGAGTCCTTTTTTTACTGATATTTTGTGTTTTGGATTTTACATGCTCTGTACTATGACATTGGGCATCGGCCTTGGCAGACGACGTTGATGGAATTTCATCGTCTCGGCCATGACTAGTGGCAGCAGCTTCAGCACGAGGTGGAAGTGGATCTTGATCTTTCCCTATTTTTGGAACCTCAACATTTTTGTTCTCCATATTTTAATAGGCACAACTAAAAGGCACCTCAGGTAAACAATGGAGATGGATGGATACTAGTATACTTATGGATGACGAGTGACTGACGACACAGAGGTAGCTACAGCCGTGGACTACCGTACTGCGTCTGCTAGTATAGAGATGATAATGATATAAAAAATATATATATATCACTACTGCAGGTATATATAATATAATGACGGACCTGCTGGACACTGTCAGCAGACTCCTAAACTACTAGTATGAAGAAGATAGAAAAAAAAAACCCACCACAGGTAGGTATACAATTATGGACGAGCACTGACGACACAGAGGTAGCCACAGCCGTGGACTACCGTACTGCGTCTGCTAGTATAGAGATGATAATGATATAAAATATATATATATATCACTACTGCAGGTATATATAATATAATGACGGACCTGCTGGACACTGTCAGCAGACTCCTAAACTACTAGTATGAAGAAGATAGAAAAAAAAAACCCACCACAGGTAGGTATACAATTATGGACGAGCACTGACGACACAGAGGTAGCCACAGCCGTGGACTACCGTACTGCGTCTGCTAGTATAGAGATGATAATGATATAAAAAATATATATATATCACTACTGCAGGTATATATAATATAATGACGGACCTGCTGGACACTGTCAGCAGACTCCTAAACTACTAGTATGAAGAAGATAGAAAAAAAACCCCCACCACAGGTAGGTATACAATTATGGACGAGCACTGACGACACAGAGGTAGCTACAGCCGTGGACTACCGTACTGCGTCTGCTAGTATAGAGTTGATAATGATATAAAAAATATATATATATATCACTACTGCAGGTATATATAATATAATGACGGACCTGCTGGACACTGTCAGCAGACTCCTAAACTACTAGTATGAAGAAGATAGAAAAAAAAAACCCACCACAGGTAGGTATACAATTATGGACGAGCACTGACGACACAGAGGTAGCCACAGCCGTGGACTACCGTACTGCGTCTGCTAGTATAGAGATGATAATGATATAAAAAATATATATATATATCACTACTGCAGGTATATATAATATAATGACGGACCTGCTGGACACTGTCAGCAGACTCCTAAACTACTAGTATGAAGAAGATAGAAAAAAAAAAACCACCACAGGTAGGTATACAATTATGGACGAGCACTGACGACACAGAGGTAGCCACAGCCGTGGACTACCGTACTGCGTCTGCTAGTATAGAGATGATAATGATATAAAATATATATATATATCACTACTGCAGGTATATATAATATAATGACGGACCTGCTGGACACTGTCAGCAGACTCCTAAACTACTAGTATGAAGAAGATAGAAAAAAAAACCCCACCACAGGTAGGTATACAATTATGGACGAGCACTGACGACACAGAGGTAGCCACAGCCGTGGACTACCGTACTGCGTCTGCTAATATAGAGATGATAATGATATAAAAAATATATATATATCACTACTGCAGGTATATATAATATAATGACGGACCTGCTGGACACTGTCAGCAGACTCCTAAACTACTAGTATGAAGAAGATAGAAAAAAAAACCCCACCACAGGTAGGTATACAATTATGGACGAGCACTGACGACACAGAGGTAGCCACAGCCGTGGACTACCGTACTGCGTCTGCTAATATAGAGATGATAATGATATAAAAAATATATATATATCACTACTGCAGGTATATATAATATAATGACGGACCTGCTGGACACTGTCAGCAGACTCCTAAACTACTAGTATGAAGAAGATAGAAAAAAAACCCCCACCACAGGTAGGTATACAATTATGGACGAGCACTGACGACACAGAGGTAGCTACAGCCGTGGACTACCGTACTGCGTCTGCTAGTATAGAGTTGATAATGATATAAAAAATATATATATATATCACTACTGCAGGTATATATAATATAATGACGGACCTGCTGGACACTGTCAGCAGACTCCTAAACTACTAGTATGAAGAAGATAGAAAAAAAAACCCCACCACAGGTAGGTATACAATTATGGACGAGCACTGACGACACAGAGGTAGCCACAGCCGTGGACTACCGTACTGCGTCTGCTAGTATAGAGATGATAATGATATAAAAAATATATATATATATCACTACTGCAGGTATATATAATATAATGACGGACCTGCTGGATACTGTCAGCAGACTCCTAAACTACTAGTATGAAGAAGATAGAAAAAAAAACCCCACCACAGGTAGGTATACAATTATGGACGAGCACTGACGACACAGAGGTAGCCACAGCCGTGGACTACCGTACTGCGTCTGCTAGTATAGAGATGATAATGATATAAAAAATATATATATATCACTACTGCAGGTATATATAATATAATGACGGACCTGCTGGACACTGTCAGCAGACTCCTAAACTACTAGTATGAAGAAGATAGAAAAAAAAACCCCACCACAGGTAGGTATACAATTATGGACGAGCACTGACGACACAGAGGTAGCCACAGCCGTGGACTACCGTACTGCGTCTGCTAATATAGAGATGATAATGATATAAAAAATATATATATATCACTACTGCAGGTATATATAATATAATGACGGACCTGCTGGACACTGTCAGCAGACTCCTAAACTACTAGTATGAAGAAGATAGAAAAAAAAACCCCACCACAGGTAGGTATACAATTATGGACGAGCACTGACGACACAGAGGTAGCTACAGCCGTGGACTACCGTACTGCGTCTGCTAGTATAGAGATGATAATGATATAAAAATTATATATATATCACTACTGCAGGTATATATAATATAATGACGGACCTGCTGGACACTGTCAGCAGACTCCTAAACTACTAGTATGAAGAAGATAGAAAAAAAAAACCCACCACAGGTAGGTATACAATTATGGACGAGCACTGACGACACAGAGGTAGCCACAGCCGTGGACTACCGTACTGCGTCTGCTAATATAGAGATGATAAAGATGATAGAGATGAACAAAAAAAATATAACACTACTGCAGGTAAATATTTATATAATATAATGAATGACGGACCTGCTGGGCACTGTCAGCAGAATGCTTTTATAGAATAAAAAAAAAAAACACCACAGGAGTGTTTAACTTTTTCAGGCAGACAATATACTGGTGGTCACTGGTCAGTCACACTGGCAGCAAAAGTGTGCACTGTACTCCTGCTATAACTGCACCCCAGTCTCCCCCACAATTCAGCTGTGTGAGCAGTGAGCACTCAGCACAGTCAGATATACATAGATGATATTATCATGCAGCACACTGAGGCTGAGCACAGATATGGTATGTGACTGTGTATCGTTTTTTTTCAGGCAGAGAACGGATTATATTAAATAATAAAGTGGTCAGTCACTAGTAACTAACTATCAGCAAAACTCTGCACTCTGAGTACTCCTAATGCTCCCCAAAATTACTAAGTAATCAACTCAAGTGTCTCTATCTATTCTAACGGAGAGGACGCCAGCCACGTCCTCTCCCTATCAATCTCAATGCACGTGTGAAAATGGCGGCGACGCGCGGCTCCTTATATAGAATCCGAGTCTCGCGATAGAATACGAGCCTCGCGAGAATCCGACAGCGGGATGATGACGTTCGGGCGCGCTCGGGTTAGCCGAGCAAGGCGGGAAGATCCGAGTCTGCCTCGGACCCGTGTAAAAAGGCTGAAGTTCGGGGGGGTTCGGATTCCGAGGAACCGAACCCGCTCATCTCTACTGGGCTGCCGGCCTGGAATCCCCGAGATGGCTAATCTAACGGATAGAGTTGGTGATATCACGAGGGTAATGTCTGGACGCTGTAGTTTTTTGAGTGCATCTTCTTCCCGGTAATGCGGCGAATTGGGACACCAGCGCTAGCAATAGTGACTGGCTGCTTGCCTGGTGTGCAATTCTCCGGGAGAGCCACTGCTAAAGGATGGACAGCAGCTTAGCTGCTTCCAGGAGGAGAAGCAGGAGAAGTATTACCCGCCCCTCCCCCACTCGCTACCCGCCCCTCCCCCACTCGCAGTACCCCCCCCCCCCCCCTCTACCTCCCGCGGTGGCTATGGACCCCATCCCCCACCCACAGCACCCCCTCCCCTCCCCCACCTGCCGCACCACCACACTTACCCCTCCCTCAACCATGGCACCCCGCAGTGGCACCAGACCCCCACGCATGGCACCCATGTACCTGCCCCTCCCTCCCCCACGGCACCCCTGCAACCATCCCTCCCCCACCCGCGGCACCCCCAGACCCCCTCCCCCATCCGAGTCTTCCCTGCACCTGCCACTCCCCCAACCACAGCACCTACTAGGTGATTCATCAGGCCCTTCATGCGCTGTTCACGCCATTGCAAGGGGATACAACGCCTTAACCATCTCACGCCCTTTGTCCGTGCAATATTTAACCACTCACACAATTTATGATTGGAGGTAATACTTCACATAATACAAATATTGCACTCCACAATGGCGTGCAAGGGTTAAGGGGGCGTAGCCCCTTACAACGGTGTGAAGAGCGCCCGTAGGGTGCAATGAATCATATAGTATATATTAGAGATGAGCGGGTTCGGTTCTCCGAGAACCGACCCCCCCCAACTCCACATGGTTTACACGGGTCCGAGGCAGCCTCGGTTCTTCCTGTCTGACTCGGTAAACCTGAACGAGGCTAAACGTCATCATCCCGCAGTCGGATTCTCGCGAGATTCGGATTACATATAAAGACCCGCGCGTCGCCGCCATTTTCACTCATGCATTGTAGAGAGAGTGAGAGGACGTGGCTATGTTCTCTAAGTGGAAAGCTCAATATCAGCTCAATATCAGTGCTCAGTATCAGTGCTGCATTGTGGTGACCAGTATACTACAGTACAATAGTCTAGTGCTGCATCTCGCTGCTCAGTGTCAGTTCTAGTATCCTCATCAGTGCTCAGGATCACTACTCATTGTCTTGTGCTGCATTGTGGTGACGAGTATACTACAGTACAAAAGTCCAGTTCTGCATCTCGCTGCCCAGTGTCAGTTCTAGTATCCTCCATCAGTGCTCAGGATCACTGCTCATTGTCTTGTGCTGCATTGTGGTGGCCAGTATACTATAGTACAATAGTCCAGTGCTGCATCTCGCTGCTCAGTGTCAGTTCTAGTATCCTCATCAGTGCTCAGGATCACTGCTCATTGTCTTGTGCTGCATTGTGGTAACCAGTATACTACAGTACAATAGTCCAGTGCTGTATCTCGCTGCTCAGTGTCAGTTCTAGTATCCTCATCAGTGCTCAAGATCACTGCTCATTGTCTTGTGCTGCATTGTAGTGACCAGTATACTACAGTACAATAGTCCAGTGCTGCATCTCGCTGCTCAGTGTCAGTTCTAGTATCCTCATCAGTGCTCAGGATCACTGCTCATTGTCTTGTGCTGCATTGTGGTGACCAGTATACTACAGTACAATAGTCCAGTGCTGCATCTCGCTGCTCAGTGTCAGTTCTAGTATCCTCATCAGTGCTCAGGATCACTGCTCATTGTCTTGTGCTGCATTGTGGTGACCAGTATACTACAGTACAATAGTCCAGTGCTGCATCTTGCTGCTCAGTGTTATTTCTAGTATCCTAATCAGTGCTCAATATCAGTGCTCAATATCAGTGCTCAGTATCAGTACTGCATTGTGGTGACCTGTATACTACAGTACAATAGTCCAGTGCTGCAACTCGCTGCTCAGTGTCAGTTCTAGTATCCTAATCAGTGCTCAAGATCACTGCTCATTGTCTTGTGCTGCATTGTGGTGACCAGTATACTACAGTACATTACTAAAAGTCCAGTGTCTTGTGCTGCATCTTGCTGCTGTAGGGTGCTGTGGTAGTGTCCTGTCACTTTGCATAGGTCATCATCAGTCCAGTCACAGTGGTATCTGGTATCTATCTATCTATCTATCTATCTATCTATCTATCTATCTGTCTATCGAGTGGTATCTAATTCCAGACATTACTGCCGTTTAATTCCAGATATATTACTGGCATATAATTCCACACATTAAAAAATGGAGAACAAAAATTTGGAGGGTAAAATAGGGAAAGATCAAGATCCACTTCCACCTAGTGCTGAAGCTGCTGCCACTAGTCATGGCAGAGATGATTCAATGCCATCAACGTCGTCTGCCAAGGCCAATGCCCAATGTCATAGTAGAAAGCATGTAAATTCTAAAAAACAAAAGTTCAGTAAAATTGACCCAAAAAAATCTAAATTAAAAGTGTCTGAGGAGAAGCGTAAACTTGCCAATTCGCCATTTACGACACGGAGTGGCAAGGAACGGCTGAGGCCCTGGCCTATGTTCATGGCTAGTGGTTCAGATTCACATGAGGATGGAAGCACTCATCCTCCCGCTAGAAAATGAAAAGACTTAAGCTGGCAAAAGCACAGCAAAGAACTGTGCATTCTTCTAAATCACAAATCCCCAAGGAGAGTCCAATTGTGTCGGTTTCGATGCCTGACCTTCCCAACACTGGACGGGAAGAGGTGGCTCCTTCCACCATTTGCACGCCCCCTGCAAGTGCTGGAAGGAGCACCCACAGTCCAGTTCCTGATAGTCAAATTGAAGTTGTCACTGTTGAAGTACAAAAGGATGAGGATATGGGTGTTGCTGGCGCTGAGGAGGAAATTGACAAGGAGGATTCTGATGGTGAGGTGGTTTGTTTAAGTCAGGCACACAGGGAGACACCTGTTGTCCATGGGATGAATAAGGCCATTGACATGCCTGGTCAAAATACCATTGACAGGCCATTGACATGCCTGGTCAAAATACAAAAAGCAAATCACCTCTTCGGTGTGGAATTATTTTAACAGAAAGGCGGACAACAGGTGTCAAGCCATCTGTTGCCTTTGTCAAGCTGTAATAAGTAGGGGTAAGGACGATAACCACCTAGGAACATCCTCCCTCATACGTCACCTGGAGCGCATTCATCAGAAGTCATTGACAAGTTCAAAAACTTTGGGTGACAGTGGAAGCAGTCCACTGACAACCTAAATCCCTTCTTCCTCTTGTACCTAAGCTCCTGCAAACCACCCCACCAACTCCCTCAATGTCAATTTCCTCCTTAGACAGGAATGCCAATAGTCCTGCAGGCCATGTCTCTGGCAAGTCTGATAAGTCCTCTCCTAACTGGAATTCCTCCGATGGATCCTTGAGTGGAATGCCTACTGCTGCTGTTGCTGCTGGCGCTACTGTTGTTGCTGCTGGGAGTCGATCGTCATCCAAGAGGGGAAGTCGGAAGACCACTTGTACTACTTCCAGTAAGCAATTGACTGTCCAACAGTCCTTTGCGAGGAAGATGAAATATCACAGCAGTCATCCTGTTGCAAAGCGGATAACTCAGGCCTTGACAACTATGTTGGTGTTAGACGTGCGTCCGGTATCCGTTGTTAGTTCACAGGGACTTAGAGAATTGCTTGAGGTAGTGTGTCCCCGGTACCAAATACCATCTAGGTTCCACTTCTGTAGGCAGGCGATACCGAGAATGTACAAAGACGTTAGAAAAAGAGTCACCAGTGTCCTAAAAAATGCAGTTGTACCCACTCCACTTAACCACGGACATGTGGACAAGTGGAGCAGGGCAGACTAAGGACTATATGACTGTGACAGCCCACTGGGTAGATGTATTGCCTCCCGCAGCAACAACTGCAGCAGCGGCACCAGTAGCAGCATCTCGCAAACGCCAACTCGTTCCTAGGCAGGTTACGTTTTGTATCACCACTTTCCATAAGAGGCACACAGATGACAACCTCTTACGGAAACTGAGGAACATCATCGCAGATTGGCATACCCCAATTGGACTCTCCTGGTGATTTTTGACATCGGACAATGCCACCAATATTGTGCGTGCATTACATGTGAGCAAATTCCAGCATGTCCCATGTTATGCACATACAATGAATTTGGTGGTGCAGAATTAAAAAAAAAACCCGACAGTGGCGTGCAGGAGATGCTGTCGGTGGCCCGAAGAATTGCGAGCCACTTTCGGCATTCAGCCACCGCGTGCCTAAGACTGGAGCACCAGCAAATACTCCTGATCATGCCCTGCCATCAGCTGAAGCAAGAGGTGGTAACGAGGTGGAATTCAACTCTCTATATGCTTCAGAGGATGGAGGAGCAGCAAAAGGCCATTCAAGCCTATACATCTGCCTACGATATAGGCAAAGGAGGGGGAATGCAGCTGACTCAAGCGCAGTGGAGAATGATTTCAACGTTGTGCAAGGTTCTCCAACCCTTTGAACTTGCCACACGTGAAGTCAGTTCAGACACTGTCAGCCTAAGTCAGGCAATTCCCCTCATCAGGCTTTAGCAGAAGCAGCTGGAGAGATTGAAGAAGGAGCTAAAATGGAGCGATTCCGCTAGGCATGTGGGACTTGTGGATGGAGCCCTTAATTCGCTTAACCAGGATTCACGGGTGGTCAATCTGTTGAAATCAGAGCACTACATTTTGGCCACCGTGCTCGATCCTAGGTTTAAAGCCTACGTTGTATCTCTCTTTCCGGCAGACACAAGTCTGCAGATGTTCAAAGACTTGCTGGTGAGACACTTGTCAAGTCAAGCGGAACGTGACCAGCCAACAGCTCCTCCTTCATTTTCAACCGCCACTGGAGCTGCCAGGAAAAGGATAAAATTTCCAAAACCACCCGCTGGTGGTGATGCAGGGCACTCAGGAGCAAGTGCTGACATCTGGTCCGAACTGAAGGAACTGCCAACAATTACTGACATGTCATCTACTGTCGCTGCACATGATTCTGTCACCATTGAAAGAATGGTGGAGGATTATATGAGTGACAGCATCCAAGTAGGCATGTCAACAGTCTGTACGTATACTGGCAGGAAAAAGAGGCAATTTGGAGGCCCTTGCACAAACTGGCTTTATTTTACCTAAGTTGCCCCCCCCCCCCTCCAGTGTGTACTCCGAAAGAGTGTTTAATGCAGCCGGTAACCTTGTCAGCGATCGGCGTAGGAGGTTACTTCCAGAAAATGTGGAGAAGATGATGTTCATCAAAATGAATTATAATAAATTCCTCCGTGGAGACATTTACCAGCAATTGCCTCCAGAAAGTACACAGGAACTTGTGATGGTGGATTCCAGTGGGGACAAATTAATACACAGTGAAGAGGGGAATGTACACAGTGAAAGGGGTGAGGAATCTGACGATGAGGAGGAGGTGGACATCTTGCCTCTGTAGAGCCAGTTTGTCAAGGAGAAATTGATTGCTTCTTTTTTGGTGGTGGCCCAAACCAACCAGTCATTTCAGCCACAGTCGTGTGGCAGACCCTGTCGCTGAAATGATGGGTTTGTTAAAGCATGCATGTCCTGTTTATACAACATAAGGGTGGGTGGGAGGGCCCAACGACAATTCCATCTTGCACCTCTTTTTTTTTTATTTATCTTTGCATCATGTGCTGTTTGGGGACTATTTTTTTAATTGCCATCCTGTCTGACACTGCAGTGCCACTCCTAGATAGGCCAGGTGTTTGTGCCGCCCACCTGGGTCGCTTAGCTTAGTCATCCAGCGACCTCGGTGCAAATTTTAGGACTAAGAATAATATTGTGAAGTGTTCAGAATAGACTATAAATGAGTGGAAATTATGGTTATTGAGGTTAATAATACTATAGTATCAAAATTACCCCCCAAATTTATGATTTAAGCTGTTTTTGAGGGTTTTTTGAAAAAAAAACACCCGAATCCAAAACGCACCCGAATCCGACAAAAATTCCTAAGGGAGCTTTTGCCAAAAAGCGTCCGAATCCAAAGCACGACCGCCGCAGAACCGAATCCAAAACCAAAACACAAAATCCGAAAAATGCCCGCTGCACATCCCTAGTATATATGTATATATATATATATATATATATATATATATATATATATATATATATATATATAGATAGATAGATATATATATAGATATATATAGATATATATATGAGGGTTGGCCACTTCTGACTTTCATCTGTTTGGCCCTCTCAAAATCTGTCTCCAGGGTCAACATTTTGATGACATAGAGGTTGCTATAAACGCCATGTGCTCCTGGGTCAAACACCAACCCCTGTAAATTTTCCAAAGTGGCTTCACAGCTTGGGTTGAGAGGTGGAGAAAATGTTTGAGGGCAGATGGTGATTTTTTTTTGAGTAGAGTCATTCTTTTACTAAGACTTCAAAGTATTTTACTACAAATGTTCAAATCTTCATCTATAATAAATTTTGTGTTTGACATTACTTTTTGGACGACCCTCGTATATATAGATACTGTATATAGATATACTGTATAGAGATGAGCGGGTTCGGTTTCTCGGAAACCGAACCCCCCCCGAACTTCAGCCTTTTTACACGGGTCCGAGGCAGACTCGGATCTTCCCGCCTTGCTCGGCTAACCCGAGCGCGCCCGAACGTCATCATCCCGCTGTCGGATTCTCGCGAGGCTCGTATTCTATCGCGAGACTCGGATTCTATATAAGGAGCCGCGCGTTGCCGCCATTTTCACACGTGCATTGAGATTGATAGGGAGAGGACGTGGCTGGCGTCCTCTCCGTTTAGAGTAGAGTAGAGAGTAGAGAGTCTAGAGACACTTGATTTACTAATTTTGGGGAGCATAGGACGGAGTACTACTTGCTGATAGTGTGACCAGTGACCACCAGTTTAATTAATCCGTTCTCTGCCTGAAAAAAAATGATACACAGTGTGACACAGTCACATACCATATCTGTGCTCAGCCTCAGTGTGCCCTCAGTGTGCTGCATCATCTATGTAATACTGTATATCTGACTGTGCTGAGTGCTCACTGCTCACACAGCTTAATTGTGGGGGAGACTGGGGAGCAGTTATAGCAGGAGTACATATTTTAACAGTGCACACTTTTGCTGCCAGAGTGCCACTGCCAGTGCCAGTGTGACTGACCAGTGACCACTACTACTTGCTGATAGTGTGACCAGTGACCACCAGTTTAATTAATCCGTTCTCTGCCTGAAAAAAACGATACACAGTGTGACACAGTCACATACCATATCTGTGCTCAGCCTCAGTGTGCCCTCAGTGTGCTGCATCATCTATGTAATACTGTATATCTGACTGTGCTGAGTGCTCACTGCTCACACAGCTTAATTGTGGGGGAGACTGGGGAGCAGTTATAGCAGGAGTACATATTTTAACAGTGCACACTTTTGCTGCCAGAGTGCCACTGCCAGTGCCAGTGTGACTGACCAGTGACCACTGACCACCAGTATATTGTGATTGTCTGCCTGAAAAAGTTAAACACTCGTCGTGTGGTGTTTTTATTCTATAAACGCATTCTGCTGACAGTGTCCAGCAGGTCCGTCATTATATAATATATACCTGTCCGGCTGCAGTAGTGATATATATATATTTTTTATATCATTATCATCCAGTCTATATTAGCAGCAGACGCAGTACGGTAGTCCACGGCTGTAGCTACCTCTGTGTCGGCAGTCGCTCGTCCATCCATAATTGTATACCACCTACCCGTGGTGTTTTTTTTTTTTTCTATCTTCTTGATACTAGTAGCTTACTTTAGGAGTCTGCAGTGCTGAGCTGACAGTGTCCAGCAGGTCCGTCATTATATAATATATACCTGTCCGGCTGCAGTAGTGATATATATATATATTTTTTATATCATTATCATCCAGTCTATATTAGCAGCAGACGCAGTACGGTAGTCCACGGCTGTAGCTACCTCTGTGTCGGCAGTCGCTAGTCCATCCATAATTGTATACCACCTACCTGTGGTGTTTTTATTTTCTATCTTCTTGATACTACTAGTAGCTTACTTTAGGAGTCTGCAGTGCTGAGCTGACAGTGTCCAGCAGGTCCGTCATTATATAATATATACCTGTCCTGCTGCAGTAGTGATATATATATATATATTTTTTATATCATTATCATCCAGTCTATATTAGCAGCAGACGCAGTACGGTAGTCCACGGCTGTAGCTACCTCTGTGTCGGCAGTCGCTCGTCCATCCATAATTGTATACCACCTACCCGTGGTGGTTTTTTTTTTTTCTATCTTCTTGATACTAGTAGCTTACTTTAGGATTCTGCAGTGCTGAGCTGACAGTGTCCAGCAGGTCCGTCATTATATAATATATACCTGTCCGGCTGCAGTAGTGATATATATATATATTTTTTATATCATTATCATCCAGTCTATATTAGCAGCAGACGCAGTACGGTAGTCCACGGCTGTAGCTACCTCTGTGTCGGCAGTCGCTAGTCCATCCATAATTGTATACCACCTACCTGTGGTGTTTTTTTTTTTTCTATCTTCTTGATACTACTAGTAGCTTACTTTAGGAGTCTGCAGTGCTGAGCTGACAGTGTCCAGCAGGTCCGTCATTATATAATATATACCTGTCCGGCTGCAGTAGTGATATATATATATATATATTTTTTATATCATTATCATCCAGTCTATATTAGCAGCAGACGCAGTACGGTAGTCCACGGCTGTAGCTACCTCTGTGTCGGCAGTCGCTCGTCCATCCATAATTGTATACCACCTACCCGTGGTATTTTTTTTTTTTCTATCTTCTTGATACTAGTAGCTTACTTTAGGAGTCTGCAGTGCTGAGCTGACAGTGTCCAGCAGGTCCGTCATTATATAATATATACCTGTCCGACTGCAGTAGTGATATATATATATATTTTTTATATCATTATCATCCAGTCTATATTAGCAGCAGACGCAGTACGGTAGTCCACGGCTGTAGCTACCTCTGTGTCGGCAGTCGCTCGTCCATCCATAATTGTATACCACCTACCCGTGGTGTTTTTTTTTTTTTCTATCTTCTTGATACTAGTAGCTTACTTTAGGAGTCTGCAGTGCTGAGCTGACAGTGTCCAGCAGGTCCGTCATTATATAATATATACCTGTCCGGCTGCAGTAGTGATATATATATATATATTTTTTATATCATTATCATCCAGTTTATATTAGCAGCAGACGCAGTACGGTAGTCCACGGCTGTAGCTACCTCTGTGTCGGCAGTCGCTCGTCAGTCCATAAGTATACTAGTATCCATCCATCTCCATTGTTTACCTGAGGTGCCTTTTAGTTGTGCCTATTAAAATATGGAGAACAAAAATGTTGAGGTTCCAAAAATAGGGAAAGATCAAGATCGACTTCCACCTCGTGCTGAAGCTGCTGCCACTAGTCATGGCCGAGACGATGAAATGCCAGCAACGTCGTCTGCCAAGGCCGATGCCCAATGTCATAGTACAGAGCACGTAAAATCCAAAACACCAAATATCAGTAAAAAAAGGACTCAAAAATCTAAAATAAAATTGTCGGAGGAGAAGCGTATACTTGCCAATATGACATTTACCACACGGAGTGGCAAGGAACGGCTGAGGCCCTGGCCTATGTTCATGGCTAGTGGTTCAGCTTCACATGAGGATGGAAGCAATCAGCCTCTCGCTAGAAAAATGAAAAGACTCAAGCTGGCAAAAGCACAGCAAAGAACTGTGCGTTCTTCGAAATCAAAAATCCACAAGGAGAGTCCAATTGTGTCGTTTGCGATGCCTGACCTTCCCAACACTGGACGTGAAGAGCATGCGCCTTCCACCATTTGCACGCCCCCTGCAAGTGCTGGAAGGAGCACCCGCAGTCCAGTTCCTGATAGTCAGATTGAAGATGTCAGTGTTGAAGTACACCAGGATGAGGAGGATATGGGTGTTGCTGGCGCTGGGGAGGAAATTGACCAGGAGGATTCTGATGGTGAGGTGGTTTGTTTAAGTCAGGCACCCGGGGAGACACCTGTTGTCCGTGGGAGGAATAGGGCCATTGACATGCCTGGTGAAAATACCAAAAAAATCAGCTCTTCGGTGTGGAAGTATTTCAACAGAAATGCGGACAACATTTGTCAAGCTGTGTGTTGCCTTTGTCAAGCTGTAATAAGTAGGGGTAAGGACGTTAACCACCTCGGAACATCCTCCCTTATACGTCACCTGCAGCGCATTAATCATAAGTCAGTGACAAGTTCAAAAACTTTGGGCGACAGCGGAAGCAGTCCACTGACCAGTTAACCCCTTCCTCTTGTAACCAAGCTCACGCAAACCACCCCACCAACTCCCTCAGTGTCAATTTCCTCCTTCCCCAGGAATGCCAATAGTCCTGCAGGCCATGTCACTGGCAATTATGACGAGTCCTCTCCTGCCTGGGATTCCTCCGATGCATCCTTGCGTGTAACGCCTACTGCTGCTGGCGCTGCTGTTGTTGCTGCTGGGAGTCGATGGTCATCCCAGAGGGGAAGTCGTACTCGTAAGACCACTTTTACTACTTCCACCAAGCAATTGACTGTCCAACAGTCCTTTGCGAGGAAGATGAAATATCACAGCAGTCATCCTGCTGCAAAGCAGATAACTGAGGCCTTGGCATCCTGGGCGGTGAGAAACGTGGTTCCGGTATCCATCAATACTGCAGAGGCAACTAGAGACTTGTTGGAGGTACTGTGTCCCCGGTACCAAATACCATCTAGGTTCCATTTCTCTAGGCAGGCGATACCGAAAATGTACACATACCTCAGAAAAAGACTCACCAGTGTCCTAAAAAATGCAGTTGTACCCAATGTCCACTTAACCACGGACATGTGGACAAGTGGAGCAGGGAAGGCTCAGGACTATATGACTGTGACAGCCCACTGGGTAGATGTATGGACTCCCGCCGCAAGAACAGCAGCGGCGGCACCAGTAGCAGCATCTCGCAAACGCCAACTCTTTCCTAGGCAGGCTACGCTTTGTATCACCGCTTTCCAGAATACGCACACAGCTAAAAACCTCTTACGGCAACTGAGGAAGATCATCGCAGAATGGCTTACCCCAATTGGACTCTCCTGTGGATTTGTGGCATCGGACAACGCCAGCAATATTGTGTGTGCATTAAATATGGGCAAATTCCAGCACGTCCCATGTTTTGCACATACCTTGAATTTGGTGGTGCAGAATTATTTAAAAAACGAGAGGGGCGTGCAAGAGATGCTGTCGGTGGCCAGAAGAATTGCGGGACACTTTCGGCGTACAGGCACCACGTACAGAAGACTGGAGCACCACCAAAAACGCCTGAACCTGCCCTGCCATCATCTGAAGCAAGAAGTGGTAACGAGGTGGAATTCAACCCTCTATATGCTTCAGAGGTTGGAGGAGCAGCAAAAGGCCATTCAAGCCTATACAACTGAGCACGATATAGGAGGTGGAATGCACCTGTCTCAAGCGCAGTGGAGAATGATTTCAACGTTGTGCAAGGTTCTGCAACCTTTTGAACTTGCCACACGTGAAGTCAGTTCAGACACTGCCAGCCTGAGTCAGGTCATTCCCCTCATCAGGCTTTTGCAGAAGAAGCTGGAGACATTGAAGGAGGAGCTAACACAGAGCGATTCCGCTAGGCATGTGGGACTTGTGGATGGAGCCCTTAATTCGCTTAACAAGGATTCACGGGTGGTCAATCTGTTGAAATCAGAGCACTACATTTTGGCCACCGTGCTCGATCCTAGATTTAAAACCTACCTTGGATCTCTCTTTCCGGCAGACACAAGTCTGCTGGGGTTCAAAGAACTGCTGGTGACAAAATTGTCAAGTCAAGCGGAACGCGACCTGTCAACATCTCCTCCTTCACATTCTCCCACAACTGGGGGTGCGAGGAAAAGGCTCAGAATTCCGAGCCCACCCGCTGGCGGTGATGCAGGGCAGTCTGGAGCGACTGCTGATGCTGACATCTGGTCCGGACTGAAGGACCTGACAACGATTACGGACATGTCGTCTACTGTCACTGCTTATGATTCCCTCCCCATTGAAAGAATGGTGGAGGATTATATGAGTGACCGCATCCAAGTAGGCACGTCAGACAGTCCGTACTTATACTGGCAGGAAAAAGAGGCAATTTGGAGGCCCTTGCACAAACTGGCCTTATTCTACCTATGTTGCCCTCCCACAAGTGTGTACTCCGAAAGAGTGTTTAGTGCCGCCGCTCACCTTGTCAGCAATCGGCGTACGAGGTTACATCCAGAAAATGTGGAGAAGATGATGTTCATTAAAATTAATTATAATCAATTCCTCCGTGGAGACATTGACCAGCAGCAATTGCCTCCACAAAGTAGTACACAGGGAGCTGAGATGGTGGATTCCAGTGGGGACGAATTGATAATCTGTGAGGAGGAGGATGTACACGGTGATATATCGGAGGATGATGATGAGGTGGACATCTTGCCTCTGTAGAGCCAGTTTGTGCAAGGAGAGATTAATTGCTTCTTTTTTGGTGGGGGTCCAAACCAACCCGTCATTTCAGTCACAGTCATGTGGCAGACCCTGTCACTGAAATGATGGGTTGGTTAAAGTGTGCATGTCCTGTTTATACAACATAAGGGTGGGTGGGAGGGCCCAAGGACAATTCCATCTTGCACCTCTTTTTTCTTTCATTTTTCTTTGCATCATGTGCTGTTTGGGGGGTGTTTTTTGGAAGGGCCATCCTGCGTGACACTGCAGTGCCACTCCTAGATGGGCCAGGTGTTTGTGTCGGCCACTAGGGTCGCTTAGCTTACTCACACAGCTACCTCATTGCGCCTCTTTTTTTCTTTGCGTCATGTGCTGTTTGGGGAGTGTTTTTTGGAAGGGCCATCCTGCGTGACACTGCAGTGCCACTCCTAGATGGGCCAAGTGTTTGTGTCGGCCACTTGGGTCGCTTAGCTTAGCCATCCAGCGACCTCGGTGCAAATTTTAGGACTAAAAATAATATTGTGAGGTGTGAGGTGTTCAGAATAGACTGAAAATGAGTGGAAATTATGGTTATTGAGGTTAATAATACTTTGGGATCAAAATGACCCCCAAATTCTATGATTTAAGCTGTTTTTTCGGGTTTTTTGAAAAAAACACCAGAATCCAAAACACACCCGAATCCGACAAAAAAAATTCGGTGAGGTTTTGCCAAAACGCGTTCGAACCCAAAACACGCCCGCGGAACCGAACCCAAAACCAAAACACAAAACTCGAAAAATTTCCGGTGCTCATCACATTACTGTATATACGAGTGTGTGTATATATTTATAAATATATATAGTGTATATATATATATATATATATATACGCAGCATGTGTGTATATATATATTTATACACACACACACAGTATAATATTATAGAAAGATTAAACTTGCCACTGTACGTTACAAGCTGTTTGTGCTAATTAGTACACTAGTAGAACATACTGTACAGATATACTACGGACAGTGATTTGGCATCCAGGAACTTAGGGAGGAGCTTTTATCTCTCTCCATTGTAATCTTTCTAAGTATAATGGAGAGAGATAAAAGCTCCTCCCTAAGTTCCTGGATGCCAAATCACTATCCGTAGTATCTCTGTACAGTATGTTCTACTAGTGTTCTAATTAGCAAGAGCAGCTTGTAACGTACAGTGGCAAGTTTAATCTTTCTATGTATAATGTAGAGAGATTAAAGCTCCTCCCTAAGTTCCTGGTTGCCAAATCACCGTCCTTAGTATCTCTGTATAGTATTTTCTATTAGGGTACTAATTAGCACGAATAGCTAATTAGTACCCTAATAGAACATACTGTACAGAGATACTAAGTATGGTGATTTGACATCCAGGAACTAACTGAGGAGCTTTTATCTCTCTCCATTATTCATAGAAAGATTAAACTTGCCACTGTATGTTACAAGCTGTTCGTGCTAATTAGTACACTAGTAGAACATACTGTACAGAGATACTACGGACAGTGATTTGGCATCCAGGAACTTAGGGTGGAGCTTTTATCTCTCTCCATTGTAATCTTTCTAAGTATAATCCCTACAGATATATATATATATATATATACACATATTTATGTCACACATACATGTGCACACACACACACACACACACACACACATACTGTACATACGCACAATCACATGTATATATCACCCATACAAAACTTCCACACATACTGTACTTGCCTTGAAGATGCAGGTTGTAGATTGGGACGGGACCAGACATCATGTCATTAGGCCCCTTGCTCTAGCAGCAAAATGCAGTGATTCATTGGTCAACCGGAAGGGTGCAGGTCCAAAATGACACAATTCTATTGGAATCATTTCATATTGACCCTGCCCCCTCCCTGCAATGCATGCATCACTGTGTAAAGGCCCATACACACTAGAGATGAGCGGGTTCGGTTTCTCTGAATCCGAACCCGCACGAACTTCATGTTTTTTTTCACGGGTCCGAGCGACTCGGATCTTCCCGCCTTGCTCGGTTAACCCGAGCGCGCCCGAACGTCATCATGACGCTGTCGGATTCTCGCGAGGCTCGGATTCTATCGCGAGACTCGGATTCTATATAAGGAGCCGCGCGTCGCCGCCATTTTCACACGTGCATTGAGATAGATAGGGAGAGGACGTGGCTGGCGTCCTCTCCATTTAGATTAGGGTTGAGAGAGAGAGAGAGAGATTGACCTGAGGCTGTGATACTGTAGAAGAGAGTGCAGAGTTTAGTGACTGACGACCACAGTGACCACCAGACAGTGCAGTTGTTTGTTTTATTTAATATATCCGTTCTCTGCCTGAAAAAAACGATACACACAGTGACTCAGTCACATACCATATCTGTGTGCACTGCTCAGCCCAGTGTGCTGCATCAATGTATATATATATCTGACTGTGCTCAGCTCACACAGCTTATAATTGTGGGGGAGACTGGGGAGCACTGCAGTGCCAGTTATAGGTTATAGCAGGAGCCAGGAGTACATAATATTATATTAAAATTAAACAGTGCACACTTTTGCTGCAGGAGTGCCACTGCCAGTGTGACTAGTGACCAGTGACCTGACCACCAGTATATATAATATTAGTAGTATACTATCTCTTTATCAACCAGTCTATATTAGCAGCAGACACAGTACAGTGCGGTAGTTCACGGCTGTGGCTACCTCTGTGTCGGCACTCGGCAGCCCGTCCATAATTGTATATACCACCTAACCGTGGTTTTTTTTTCTTTCTTTATAGTCATACTAGTTACGAGTATACTATCTCTTTATCAACCAGTCTATATTAGCAGCAGACACAGTACAGTGCGGTAGTTCACGGCTGTGGCTACCTCTGTGTCGGCACTCGGCAGCCCGTCCATAATTGTATATACCACCTAACCGTGGTTTTTTTTTCTTTCTTTATACATACATACTAGTTACGAGTATACTATCTCTTTATCAACCTGTCTATATTAGCAGCAGACACAGTACAGTGCGGTAGTTCACGGCTGTGGCTACCTCTGTGTCGGCACTCGGCAGCCCGTCCATAATTGTATATACCACCTAACCGTGGTTTTTTTTTCTTTCTTTATACATACATACTAGTTACGAGTATACTATCTCTTTATCAACCAGTCTATATATTAGCAGCAGACACAGTACAGTGCGGTAGTTCACGGCTGTGGCTACCTCTGTGTCGGCACTCGGCAGCCCGTCCATAATTGTATATACCACCTAACCGTGGTTTTTTTTTCTTTCTTTATACATACATACTAGTTACGAGTATACTATCTCTTTATCAACCAGTCTATATATTAGCAGCAGACACAGTACAGTGCGGTAGTTCACGGCTGTGGCTACCTCTGTGTCGGCACTCGGCAGCCCGTCCATAATTGTATATACCACCTAACCGTGGTTTTTTTTTCTTTCTTTATACATACATACTAGTTACGAGTATACTATCTCTTTATCAACCAGTCTATATTAGCAGCAGACACAGTACAGTGCGGTAGTTCACGGCTGTGGCTACCTCTGTGTCGGCACTCGGCAGCCCGTCCATAATTGTATATACCACCTAACCGTGGTTTTTTTTTCTTTCTTTATACATACATACTAGTTACGAGTATACTATCTCTTTATCAACCAGTCTATATATTAGCAGCAGACACAGTACAGTGCGGTAGTTCACGGCTGTAGCTACCTCTGTGTCGGCACTCGGCAGCCCATCCATAATTGTATATACCACCTAACCGTGGTTTTTTTTTCTTTCTTTATACATACATACTAGTTACGAGTATACTATCTCTTTATCAACCAGTCTATATATTAGCAGCAGACACAGTACAGTGCGGTAGTTCACGGCTGTGGCTACCTCTGTGTCGGCACTCGGCAGCCCGTCCATAATTGTATATACCACCTAACCGTGGTTTTTTTTTCTTTCTTTATACATACATACTAGTTACGAGTATACTATCTCTTTATCAACCAGTCTATATATTAGCAGCAGACACAGTACAGTGCGGTAGTTCACGGCTGTGGCTACCTCTGTGTCGGCACTCGGCAGCCCGTCCATAATTGTATACTAGTATCCAATCCATCCATCTCCATTGTTTACCTGAGGTGCCTTTTAGTTGTGCCTATTAAAATATGGAGAACAAAAATGTTGAGGTTCCAAAATTAGGGAAAGATCAAGATCCACTTCCACCTCATGCTGAAGCTGCTGCCACTAGTCATGGCCGAGACGATGAAATGCCAGCAACGTCGTCTGCCAAGGCCGATGCCCAATGTCATAGTACAGAGCATGTCAAATCCAAAACACCAAATATCAGTAAAAAAAGGACTCCAAAACCTAAAATAAAATTGTCGGAGGAGAAGCGTAAACTTGCCAATATGCCATTTACCACACGGAGTGGCAAGGAACGGCTGAGGCCCTGGCCTATGTTCATGGCTAGTGGTTCAGCTTCACATGAGGATGGAAGCACTCAGCCTCTTGCTAGAAAAATGAAAAGACTAAAGCTGGCAAAAGCAGTAGCACCGCAAAGAACTGTGCGTTCTTCGAAATCCCAAATCCATAAGGAGAGTCCGACTCCAATTGTGTCGGTTGCGATGCCTGACCTTCCCAACACTGGACGTGAAGAGCATGCGCCTTCCACCATTTGCACGCCCCCTGCAAGTGATGGAAGGAGCACCCGCAGTCCAGTTCCTGATAGTCAGATTGAAGATGTCAGTGTTGAAGTACACCAGGATGAGGAGGATATGGGTGTTGCTGGCGCTGGGGAGGAAATTGACCAGGAGGATTCTGATGGTGAGGTGGTTTGTTTAAGTCAGGCACCCGGGGAGACACCTGTTGTCCGTGGTAGGAATATGGCCGTTGACATGCCTGGTGAAAATACCAAAAAAATCAGCTCTTCGGTGTGGAAGTATTTCACCAGAAATGCGGACAACAGGTGTCAAGCCGTGTGTTCCCTTTGTCAAGCTGTAATAAGTAGGGGTAAGGACGTTAACCACCTCGGAACATCCTCCCTTATACGTCACCTGCAGCGCATTCATAATAAGTCAGTGACAAGTTCAAAAACTTTGGGTGACAGCGGAAGCAGTCCACTGACCAGTAAATCCCTTCCTCTTGTAACCAAGCTCACGCAAACCACCCCACCAACTCCCTCAGTGTCAATTTCCTCCTTCCCCAGGAATGCCAATAGTCCTGCAGGCAATGTCACTGGCAATTCTGACGAGTCCTCTCCTGCCTGGGATTCCTCCGATGCATCCTTGCGTGTAACGCCTACTGCTGCTGGCGCTGCTGTTGTTGCTGCTGGGAGTCGATGGTCATCCCAGAGGGGAAGTCGTAAGCCCACTTGTACTACTTCCAGTAAGCAATTGACTGTTCAACAGTCCTTTGCGAGGAAGATGAAATATCACAGCAGTCATCCTGCTGCAAAGCGGATAACTGAGGCCTTGACAACTATGTTGGTGTTAGACGTGCGTCCGGTATCCGCCGTTAGTTCACAGGGAACTAGACAATTTATTGAGGCAGTGTGCCCCCGTTACCAAATACCATCTAGGTTCCACTTCTCTAGGCAGGCGATACCGAGAATGTCCTCGGACGTCAGAAAAAGACTCACCAGTGTCCTAAAAAATGCAGTTGTACCCAATGTCCACTTAACCACGGACATGTGGACAAGTGGAGCAGGGCAGGGTCAGGACTATATGACTGTGACAGCCCACTGGGTAGATGTATGGACTCCCGCCGCAAGAACAGCAGCGGCGGCACCAGTAGCAGCATCTCGCAAACGCCAACTCTTTCCTAGGCAGGCTACGCTTTGTATCACCGCTTTCCAGAATACGCACACAGCTGAAAACCTCTTACGGCAACTGAGGAAGATCATCGCGGAATGGCTTACCCCAATTGGACTCTCCTGTGGATTTGTGGCATCGGACAACGCCAGCAATATTGTGTGTACATTAAATATGGGCAAATTCCAGCACGTCCCATGTTTTGCACATACCTTGAATTTGGTGGTGCAGAATTTTTTAAAAAACGACAGGGGCGTGCAAGAGATGCTGTCGGTGGCCAGAAGAATTGCGGGACACTTTCGGCGTACAGGCACCACGTACAGAAGACTGGAGCACCACCAAAAACTACTGAACCTGCCCTGCCATCATCTGAAGCAAGAAGTGGTAACGAGGTGGAATTCAACCCTCTATATGCTTCAGAGGTTGGAGGAGCAGCAAAAGGCCATTCAAGCCTATACAATTGAGCACGATATAGTAGGTGGAATGCACCTGTCTCAAGCGCAGTGGAGAATGATTTCAACGTTGTGCAAGGTTCTGATGCCCTTTGAACTTGCCACACGTGAAGTCAGTTCAGACACTGCCAGCCTGAGTCAGGTCATTCCCCTCATCAAGCTTTTGCAGAAGAAGCTGGAGACATTGAAGGAGGAGCTAACACGGAGCGATTCCGCTAGGCATGTGGGACTTGTGGATGGAGCCCTTAATTCGCTTAACAAGGATTCACGGGTGGTCAATCTGTTGAAATCAGAGCACTACATTTTGGCCACCGTGCTCGATCCTAGATTTAAAGCCTACCTTGGATCTCTCTTTCCGGCAGACAAAAGTCTGCTGGGGTTGAAAGACCTGCTGGTGACAAAATTGTCAAGTCAAGCGGAACGCGACCTGTCAACATCTCCTCCTTCACATTCTCCCGCAACTGGGGGTGCGAGGAAAAGGCTCAGAATTCCGAGCCCACCCGCTGGCGGTGATGCAGGGCAGTCTGGAGCGACTGCTGATGCTGACATCTGGTCCGGACTGAAGGACCTGACAACGATTACGGACATGTCGTCTACTGTCACTGCATATGATTCTCTCAACATTGATAGAATGGTGGAGGATTATATGAGTGACCGCATCCAAGTAGGCACGTCACACAGTCCGTACTTATACTGGCAGGAAAAAGAGGCAATTTGGAGGCCCTTGCACAAACTGGCTTTATTCTACCTAAGTTGCCCTCCCACAAGTGTGTACTCCGAAAGAGTGTTTAGTGCCGCCGCTCACTTTGTCAGCAATCGGCGTACGAGGTTACATCCAGAAAATGTGGAGAAGATGATGTTCATTAAAATGAATTATAATCAATTCCTCCGCGGAGACATTGACCAGCAGCAATTGCCTCCACAAAGTACACAGGGAGCTGAGATGGTGGATTCCAGTGGGGACGAATTGATAATCTGTGAGGAGGGGGATGTACACGGTGATATATCGGAGGGTGATGATGAGGTGGACATCTTGCCTCTGTAGAGCCAGTTTGTGCAAGGAGAGATTAATTGCTTCTTTTTTGGGGGGGGTCCAAACCAACCCGTCATATCAGTCACAGTCGTGTGGCAGACCCTGTCACTGAAATGATGGGTTGGTTAAAGTGTGCATGTCCTGTTTTGTTTATACAACATAAGGGTGGGTGGGAGGGCCCAAGGACAATTCCATCTTGCACCTCTTTTTTCTTTTCTTTTTCTTTGCGTCATGTGCTGTTTGGGGAGGGTTTTTTGGAAGGGACATCCTGCGTGACACTGCAGTGCCACTCCTAGATGGGCCCGGTGTTTGTGTCGGCCACTAGGGTCGCTTATCTTACTCACACAGCTACCTCATTGCGCCTCTTTTTTTCTTTGCGTCATGTGCTGTTTGGGGAGGGTTTTTTGGAAGGGACATCCTGCGTGACACTGCAGTGACACTCCTAGATGGGCCCGGTGTTTGTGTCGGCCACTAGGGTCGCTTATCTTACTCACACAGCTACCTCATTGCGCCTCTTTTTTTCTTTGCGTCATGTGCTGTTTGGGGAGGGTTTTTTGGAAGGGACATCCTGCGTGACACTGCAGTGCCACTCCTAGATGGGCCCGGTGTTTGTGTCGGCCACTAGGGTCGCTAATCTTACTCACACAGCTACCTCATTGCGCCTCTTTTTTTCTTTGCGTCATGTGCTGTTTGGGGAGGGTTTTTTGGAAGGGCCATCCTGCGTGACACTGCAGTGCCACTCCTAGATGGGCCCGGTGTTTGTGTCGGCCACTAGGGTCGCTTATCTTACTCACACAGCGACCTCGGTGCAAATTTTAGGACTAAAAATAATATTGTGAGGTGTGAGGTATTCAGAATAGACTGAAAATGAGTGGAAATTATGGTTTTTGAGGTTAATAATACTTTGGGATCAAAATGACCGCCAAATTCTATGATTTAAGCTGTTTTTTAGGTTTTTTGGAAAAAAACACCCGAATCCAAAACACACCCGAATCCGACAAAAAAAATTCGGTGAGGTTTTGCCAAAACGCGGTCGAACCCAAAACACGGCCGCGGAACCGAACCCAAAACCAAAACACAAAACCCGAAAAATTTCCGGCGCTCATCTCTAATACACACTGGGCGATTTTGAGCTGAAAGCAGGTCACTTTTGATGTTTTGAGCTGCTTCAGCTCAAAACCGCCCAGTGTGTATGAACAAGTTATGAGCGGTGAGCGCTGAAGCGTGCCCCTGCTTCATCGCTGGCAGCCGCTGTTCATCTACTGGTATTACCAGTAGATTTATGGCAAGGTGAGCGGCTTTCCATAGCGTCCTGCTATGGAAAGCCGCTCACCCCCGCTGACATCGCTGGGCAGGGGGGGGGGGGGGGGGGAATAGCTCAGTGTGTGTATGCACTGAGCGATTTTCAGCCCAACGATGTCAGCGATCATCGCTGTCCATACACGCTGGGCAAAAACACCCAGTGTGTATGCACCTTAAGAGCTAAGCCTGTGTCACAGCTTTCACTGTTTTTAGAACAGTAGATGTTCCAATAACTTTTAGCAGTGTGAGATGTTGAGCATTGCACGTAAATTGGATATGCAGCTGATTGCAAGCTTTGATGTCACTTGTTTCAGGCTGACTGTTTATTTTAAAACATTTCAGGTGACTGCAGCTGCTTTCTTCCTTGCTGTTTAGAGAGAATGTTGCCCATCTGATGCACAGATTCCAGGACACGATCCTAAGGACTCTTCTGGGATGATCTTTATTAAGGGGATATGAGGAAAATAAATTGTAAGGTAATTAAGGAATAGCACAATTATTCATGTTATGAGTTTCTATCATTTATTTTAACATTAATAGACTACATTTTCTATCTTGTAAATCTTATTTCCTTACTTCTATAAACATATTTCTACATGAAAACTTTAAACCTTGAATTTGTAATCCAGGATTTAGTAAGCATTCTCAAACAAGTCTGCTATGAGTTTTCTCATCAGCAAGTTTTAGTTGTCTGTGATTTAGTGAATTAATTCTTATAGTTATTATTAACTTTTGGGAGGTAATTCAGATCTGATCGATGGGCTGCGTTTTTTGCTGTCCTTCGAACAGATAGTCGCCGCCTACAGGGGGAGTGTATTTTCACTGTGCTAGTGTGCGCTCCTATGTGTTAGCAGAGCTGCTAAAAATCAGTTTGTGCAGTCTCTGCACAGCCCAGGACTTATAGGCCCTACACACTGGCCGATATTCTGAAAGATATGAACGATCTCGTTCATAAATGAACGAGAACTCGTTCATATCTTTCAGTGTGGAGACTCCAGCGATGAACGATGCGCGGCCCCGCGCTCGTTCATCGCTGATCTCCCGTCGGCTGTGCATGCAGGCCAATATGGACGATCTCGTCCATATTTGCCTGCACTTCAATGCAGCCGCGTGACGGGGGGAGTGAAGAAACTTCACTCCCCCGTCACTGCCCTCCCGCCGCCGGGTTGCTCGTCGGCCGTATCGGCCGTCGGGCACCTCGGCGGCGCATCGCCGAGTGTGTAGGGCCCCTTACTCTTCCAGTGCGATTGATTACTGCTGATCGGTGCCGGAGCTGACGTCAGACAACCTCCCTCAAAATGCTTGGACACGCCCGCATTTTTCCGGACCCTTCCTGTAAACGGTCAGTTACCACCCACAAATGGTCTCTTCATGTCAATCACCTTGCGTATGCCTGTGCGAATGGATCCTTCGTACCATCCCGTCGCTGACCGGCGATGCCCGTTGTAGCTGTCTAACGTGCCTGCGCATTGCGGTGCATACACATGCGCAGTTTGGACCTGATCGCCCACTGTGCGAAAATGCACAGCAGCCATGAGATCTGAATTACCCCCTTAGTTTGCACATTTTTACTATCATTGATTACTGTAATGCATACTTGCCTACCTGACCCTCTCCATGAGGGAGAAAATGCTCTGTTCCTGGACTTTCCTGGTAATGTATTATTGCCATCACCTGTGGTGAAACACCTTTCTTATCAATCAACTAGCTCACAGGTGATGGCAAAAATACATTATCAGGAAAGTCCAGGAACAGAGCATTTTCTACCTCATGGCGAGGGTCTGGTAGGCAAGTATGCCCCTGAGAAATCAAAATCTTTATACATATTTTATATTTGCACCACCTGCAAATCAACATGGTTTTACTGAGGTGCACGTTTACTTGTTTTCTTTTGCTTTACTCCCATATCAGACCTCATTGACGATAGAGTTGTGCAGAGACCCCGGTGGTTTGGTTTAGGCTCTAAATCACAGGTTCTCAAACTCGGTCCCCAGGACCCCACACAGTGCATGTTTTGCAGGTCTCACAGAATCACAAGTGAAATAATTAGCTCCACCTGTGGACCTTTTAAAATGTGTCAGTGAGTAATTAATACACCTGTGCACTTGCTGTGTTACCTGCAAAACATGCACTGTGTGGAGTCCTGAGGACTGAGTTTGAGAACCCCTGCTCTAAATCATCAACATACCATCAAGTGCATTGGTTTAATTTTTGGTTTTGTATCTGGCACCTTATCCTGTTTTGTCATCCACTCCTGTATTCTTCAGGGCTACACTCAGTAACAAGTTGCACACAAGTGCAGTATTATCCAAGGCTGTCTCCATTCCGGTTCAAGTTTCCAACTCCAGTCCGTTCCAAGTCTGGTCCAACTCAAGTATATGACACCAGTCCTTTCCAAGTCCAGTTCCAGTCTGGTCAAGCACCTGCAGATCAGTTCCAGTGTGGTCCAAGTCCAGTTCTAGCCTGCTCCAGGATTCAGTTGATTCCAGTCCAGTTCAGTATCTACTGTTTGTTTGCTACGTATGATCTGTATATGCACTTTCTAAAGTGCTGTGGAATCCTGTGGCACCCTTTAAATAAAGGATACTAATAATGATAATGCAGGTTTCTGTGGGTCAGCGTCAGTACAGTATGTCTGTTTCAGTTACACTTTTGTCTATGTCAGTATTAGTCTATATCATACTTGCCTACCTGACCCTCTCCATGAGGGAGAAAATGCTCTGTTCCTGGACTTTCCTGGTAATGTATGATTGCCATCACCTGTGGTGAAACACCTTTCTTACCAATTAACTAGCTCACCACAGGTGATGGCAATCATGCATTACCAGGAAAGTCCAGGAACAGAGCATTTTCTCCTTCATGGAGAGGGTCAGGTAGGCAAGTATGCTGTAATGTAATTATCTCTTTAATGTAATCTCTCTGATTAACAAGGAGTACCACTTATTAGCTGTGTGGCATCAGTATCATACAGAGGCCATCATGCTTTCTCCAGTATTGGATCAGCTGATCAACGTACTGTAGAATGATCCTTTGGTGTTTAAAGATCTCCTTCTTAATGTTGGCTCAGCCAGTGGGGATATTTTCCATTATCATTATTGTATCACTAACTTCTGCTACTCTGTCCTCTAGGTCAGTGGTTCTCAACCTCGGTCCTCAAATACCCCCAACAGTTCATGTTTTACAGGTCACCTAGCAGTTGAACATGTATATTCTTTACTCACTGACACATTATAAAAGACCCACATGTGGAGCAAATAATTTCACTTGCAATAATGTGAGGAGACCTGGAAAACATGAACTGTTGGGGGTACATGAGGACTGAGGTTGAGAACCACTGCTCTAGGTCTCCTGGCTTAACCACTTAACTGACAGTTTTTCTCTTCAAAACCACTTATTTATTACCAGTTATTTATATAGCGAACACATATTCCGCAGCGCTTTACAGAGAATATTTGTCCATTCACATCAGTCCCTGCCCCAGTGGAGCTTACACTCTATGGGGGTAATTCAGAGTTGATTGCAGCAGCAAATTTGTTAGCAGTTGAGCAAAACCATGTGCAATACAGTGGGGGCAGATGTAACATTTGCAGAGAGAGTTAGATTTGGGTGGGGTGTGTTCAATCTGAAATAAAAAATGCAGTGTAAAAATAAAGCAGGCAGTATTTACTCTGCAAAGAAACAAAATAACCCACCCAAATCTAATGGGCCCTACACATCTAAAGATCCGCTGCCGAGCTGCCCGACGGCGGATACGGTCGACAGGCGACCCGGCGGCGGGGGGCAGTGACGTGTGGAGTGAAGTTACTTCACTCCCTCCATCACACGGCTCCATAGAACTGCAGGCAAATATGGACGAGATCGTCCATATTGGCCTGCATGCACAGCCGACGGGGCACCAGCGATCAACGAGCGTGGGGCCACGCATCGTTCATCGCTGGTGCCTCCACACTGCATGATATGAACATTATCTTGTTCATTAATGAACAAGATCGTTCATATCTTGCAGTCAAATCGCTCAGTGTGTAGGGCCTATAACTCTCTCTGCAAATGTTATATCTGCCCCCCTGCAGTGCACATGGTTTTGCCCAACTGCTAACAAATTTGCTGCTGCGATCAACTCTGAATTACCCCCCATATTCCCTACCACATGTACACACACACATTCATGCTAGGGTTAATTTTTATTGGGTGCCAATTAACCTACCAGTATACAATATTTTTGAATTGTGGGAGGAAACTGGAATACCCGGAGGAAAACCATGCAAGCACGGAGAGAATATACAAACTCCACACAGTTAGGGCTATGGTGGGAATCAAACCCATGACCTCAGTGCTGTGAGGCAGTAATGCTAACCATTCTTGCAGTTGTTCTTTTAATTTTTTTTATTTAATATAGTTCATTGAGTATTTTTTCAAATATTCAAGTATTATATTATGCACACCTGCAGGACTGATTTCCTCATCAAAAATGGGTGGACACAGTAGGGTGGTGGGGTTGCATGTAATCTGACCATGCCAGTTAAGTGGTTAAACTCCTTTCCCTCTTGCTCACACATGCTTATGTCAGCAATGCACCTCTAGACTAATTGATCTCCTTAACTGACTGAGCTGCTCCTGAGCTGGCCATAAACCAAATGTCTGGGTAGAATGGATATTGCTCAGTGTTTGGACCAGAATGATAATTGTTAATAGCCTGAAAATGACTGAAAACCCCCCAAAACAGTCTGTATTGATTGGTTTGGTTATCAAACCTGTGGGATTCATCAAACTGTCACCTCAGGTTGTGAATGTAGATTGCATCTTGCAGTGTATGGAGGCACTCCGATTATCAACATGTCGCTTCACCCATGCTCCATGTCAGCTCCACAACCATGCCTTCTATGGCCAGTTTAGATGTCCTCAATTGGTAAGCTGAGCTTGACCACTAGGAAGTTCAATTGCAATTTTTATTAGTCCTCATTAAAAGGAAGAGCAGGATGCTTGCTCCATACATTTGGTAATCAAGTCTTGTACCAGGGACATGCAGAGAGCTAAATGGCTCAGGAGGCACTGTTTAGCACTAGAGCAAAATGTACATGCAATATATGAGCAAAAAGGGTCATCTGGGCATTATACACAGGTGCAGCAGTATATACTGCTGCAAATTTGGTGAGTTTTGATCAGAGATGTGCAGAAGAGACAGGCAGGAGAGGCACTGCCTCACCTGCCATAGACTTTTTACTCCAGAGTTTTGGCTATAAAAATAATTAGAATAATAAAAAGAAGGCTCTGCCTCACCTGCCTCATCCCACTGCACGTCTCTGCCTTGTACTATGGTCACAGCAGTCTCTCACTTTATGCAGTTCAGTTTATTTAGAGACTCAAGGGGCTGTGTCTGTAGTCTGGCATTTCTTATTGCCACTGCTATATTTCTGAAGATCAAGGCATAGAACTTACTCTGGACTAAATTGAGTAATTAGTAATCCAATAGTTCTGATCCCAGAAATAGCAATATTTTTTTTAGTAAAGTACTTTATTAGAACAATATTAATCGATACCCCAAAAACTTCTATGAAATCAATGCTGTACTAGCCAGCAACAGGACGAGGTTTTAGGTCCATTTTTTTAATTTCATGTTTATATGGTTGGAGAAATATTCACAAAAGCATGAACAAATTTATTCTCTTATTAGTGACTTATTATTGGCGTTATTAAAATGCTACTTTTTTATTTGGTATGCATTAAAAAGGAGAATATTAAATCTCACATTCCATAGATTCAAATCATACAATACAAGGAAGAAAGAGAAAATATTTATCTAATTAAACACATTGAATTAGACTTGTGTGTTTTCCTATTGTGTTCTTGAGCGAAGATTTAAACACCATAGTTCAAGGAAAATTAGAATAATGATTTATGTGATTAAAGTAATTCTGCGCACAGTCCTGTAAGATCTTTTTATCTCTATTATGCTTTGGAGTGTATGTTGCAGTACATGATACAGTATATTCAATAGTTGACACTGTTTATTTTAATTGCGATTCTTTTGTAGAATGTTTCATTTCACGTAATTGTCAATACTTAGTGGAAACAAAGGCCCTCATTCCGAGTTGATCGCACCAAGCAACTGGTGCGATCAACCTATCTCCACCTATGGGGGAGTGTATTTTAGCATAGCAGGGCTGCGAACACTTGTGCAGCCCTGCTATGCTAAAAAAAAGTTTCACACAAAACAAGACCAGCCCTGGACATACTTACCCTGTGCGACGGGTCCATCGATGATGGTCACGGCTTTGATGTCAGACATCCGCCCTCCGTTCACCTGGACATGCCTGCATTTTTCTTACTACTCCACGAAAACGGCTTCAAACGGTCAGTTGACGCCCCGGAACGCCTTCCTGCTGTCAATCTTCTTGCAGACGCCGCTGCGACCACTTTCTTCGCTGTCAGCGACGCGCGTGTGCAATGCGCACGTCGCGCATGCGCATTCCAGACCCGATTGCACCGCTTCCAAGAAGTGCAGCGTGCGATCAGGTCGGAATGAGGGCCAATATTGAATATTTCTGTTGATCAGACTCACACATGGTTTATCTCATTGAAGCATTTCTTTGAGTTTAGACAGAAGTGGTGTATCACAGAATGTGTCATTTCTATAGAGATATACCGTATCCATAATTACATTATGCATGTGTTACAACGGGATGTAGTCAGGTGACCGGTGGTCAGGATCCCGGCGGTCAGCATACCGATGCCGGGATCATGGCAGCCAGGATGCCAGCAGGAGCCCAGGGCTATTTCCACTCGTGGGTGTCCATGACACCCATAGAGTGGGAACAGTGTCAGATTGGGGCATGTAGGACCCACCGGGGAATGCAGTGTTAGGGGCCCAAGTTAGGGGTGTGGCCAGTCTGTAGAGGGGGTGTGGCCTTCCACCTCATTGGTTTGACTAACCAGTAGAGAGTGCAACGTCTGGGCCCCTTCATAAATATGTACAGTAAATTCAGCTGCTGCATGCATGATAATAATGTACCAGATTAATAACAGAATAATAACAGCAATGCACTGTAGAAAATACACCATCAAGTGCACAGTCTGGAACCTGATCCTTAGAGCAGGAGGTGGACCCTCAGGCAGTGGGAACCACCGGTGGATTCCCCTGTACCCCTGTGGATCAGTCCAAGCCTGAGTGGGAATAGAACCTGTGGCGAGCGCAGCGAGCTCACAAGGGGCATCGTTCCCCCCAGCTATCAGTATGCTGACTGCTGGGATCCCGACAGTGGGTCACCCGACCCCAACCCGTTATGATGTTATTAGTGTCACATGAGTCTCCATGCGGGTGATCCCACGTTCTCTGTATACCGATATTTTTTGTTAGAAGTTTAATATCTTTTCTGTTAACGTGCCGTTTTCTTATTAGTGATCCTAGATATCAGTGGTTCGTATGGGATCCGGTCAGGTTCCCGACGGTCAGAATACCAGCAGTCGAAATACTAAACGCCTGAATCCTGACACTGCTCAGAATGCCTGCACTGGCATGCCACAGAGATCACAATCCCGGCGCCGGCATCCCAACAACCAGGGCCGCGCGGGGGGGTGGGGGGGGGGGTGAGAAGGTTAGGTTTAGGTGGTGGTGGGGGGGTTATTGTTAGGCTGCAGATAGGGGGGTTAGGTTTCGGCTGTGGGGAGGGGGGGTTAAGTTAAGGCACCCATGGGGAGGGTTAGGCTGCAGAGGGGGAGGGTTAGGTTTAGGCTGCGTGAAGTGGGGGTTAGGTTTATGCACCACCCGGGAGTATTAGAGCTAGGCTGCAGGGGAAGGGGGGTTAGGCTTAGGCTGGTGTAAGGGAGTGTAACGGTTAGGGGGGTAGGTGGGAAGGATTAGCATACGTACCCAACCCCTGTTGGGATTCTAACCATCGGGATGCTGCAGTCAGTATTCTGACCGCCGGCATCCCAAATGCAGACATATCAGCCCCAACCCGTTCATACTGTATATATTAAAAAGCCTTGTGATGCAAGTACATAGGCATTCCTATATACTGTAGATGTGGATTATGGAGAAATAGATCATTTTATAGTCAGTCCATTATTATCCTATTAAGTTATCCTATATTAATGTTAGATAAGATGTTATGTATAGCCGTGTATTGCTTTCTGTATGATTTTGTGTTTCGAGATAAATAAGTTGACCAGTTAATAAATATATTGTATGTTTGAATGTAATTCTTAATGTATCATTTTCTAATTAACTATCTACCTAATATTCTTGCAACAAGTCCCAATTATTGGTGTGTCTGTCAAAATGTGCACAAAGGTCAGTATATATATATATATATATATATATATATATATATATATATATAAAATATACTGAATAGTAGAACTTATTAGTAGCAGTAGACACACTTGGTAATATAGAATATAACTAGTGCCCTTGCGGTTGTTCTGCCTTCTAACCTCTCTGATAAATAGACATACTGTGCACATACTATTGAACATGATATAAAATAACAGTCTGAAAGATCGGATAGTACAGTACCCTTCAAGGCAGGGAAAAAATCACCAGTGACAAATCTAAAGTCTGATCAACAGAAATATTAGATACTGTTTCTATGAAAATTAAAAGAAATGAAACATTCTAGAAATGAATAACTATTATAATAAACAGTACCAGTTATTAAATATAAAGCAGCAATATACACTCCAAAACATAAAAGAGTTACAAAGGGGGTACCCAACTAGCCGCAATAACGTGATCCTTGATCGCGGCTGATATTATCGCACCTATCTCCCGGAAAATCGGGTTATCGCAGTCTGCATGCTCCCATTTATCACACCTATCCTATTCCAAAACATTGATAACAGGATTAGCAGAAAAATTTTAGCTGGCAAAAGCTGATATAAGTATAGGAGAGAGTGGAGAAATCTGCCTTTATTTTTATTTATTTATTAACAGTTTCTTATATAGCGCTGCATATTCCGTTGCGCTTTACAATTAGAACAACAGTAATAGAACAAAACTGGGTAAAAACAGACAGACATAGTGGTAGGAAGGCCCTGCCCGCAAGCTTACAATCTATATCATTTTTAGCACAAAATAGGGATTTTGCACTACTTATCACCTGCTCAGAGATGGTGACTTATCACGATAACTTATCGCCGCTCATAGGATATTGAATTATCGTAATTTGCAATAATTTATCGAAAAAAACACTTATCACAGCTAATTGGATACCCCCAAAGATCTTAAACGACTGGCCACAGCTTCATTTTATACCGGTGCTGGAATCCCGACACCCGGCATACCGACATCTATTCTCCCGCTTGGGAGTCCACGACCCCCCTAGAGGAAGAATAAAGCCCAAAAGGGGCTCATTTGCGCTCGCCCTGCTGCTGGCATGCCGGCGGTTGGGATCCCGGCGCTGGGTTGCTGGGATGCTGGGTGCCAGGATCCTGATCACCGGCCACTCTTACTACACCCCTGAGAGGATGTATTGTCTGTGCAAACTGCACCTGCACTGATTAAAAGGAGGAAAGACATCTGCATTGATAAATCTTTGCTTTTCATGAGCTCATTCTCCAATCAGGACCGGATTAAGGGTCACATGGACCTGGGGCTGAAACTGATGAAGGACCTGTTGTGAGAAGAGGAGGAGCTATAACCAGTGCTGTGTAGGTATAATCAGTGCCATTTATCAGCCCCAATGTTCCCTAAATATGCTAAAGTATAACAATTGCATAATTTTGTTATGTAGATAGAAATACAATTTTACTACTTGCTGTTATGATGATGGGCCTACGTTTTATGTGGAGGTCCACCTCCCGTCTCTTACAACCCCTTCACTGGCTCCCCTTCCCCTTCAGAATCCAATGAATTCCCTGGGGCAGATGTACAGTATTAAGCCTGGAGAAGTGATAAAGCAGTGATAGAGAAGCAATTAGTGGTAGGTGATAACGAACCAGCCAATCAGCTCCTAACTGTCAACTTCCACTTATCACTTCTTTATCACTGCTTTATCACTTCTCCGAGCTTAGAACATCTGCCCCACTGTTTCCTAGTGGCCTGGATGAGGCATTGGAACTGAATACTGTCCTATAGTCTCTTTGTCCATTACTATAACAACTGGAAGATTCGCTGGATGTTATGTAAAGGAGGTGGCTGACATTTAAAAGAAAGAAAGAAATGAACAAGTGAATTAAATAACGAATGTATATGACATTGGATTATATGGACTTTTTAATTATAGGATGATTTACGTTGTCACTCTAGATTGCTAATATTCATTCTCAGGGACTGGAAAATTTTAAATAAGTTCTAAAATGGTGTATGCTGTGCATCCAGGGGATAGAAAATATACATACAGATTTCTGCAGCTACTTATTGTTCATATAGTAAAGTGAGTGCTGAGTGCTGTTGAATAATCATGGTGACGCAGTTTAAAGTGACATTTATTACAAGTGCAGAAAGCATGTACAGCACAGGACACAGCATGAACTTTGCTAAGCCGAAAGGTTCAGAGAACTATGCTACATGGAAGTTTGCCATGGAGATGCAGCTTAAGTGGGAAAAGTTGTGGAAGGTTACTATAGACCCGGGAGCAGGTCCAAACCCAGATGACGTAGACAGAGCCATCGGGACAATAGGTTTAGCTGTGGAGCAGCATGCCTATTGAATAGTCAATGGGAAAGTGTCAGCTAAGGACATGTGGACAGCCCTGAAAAATGAATATGAAGATAAAGGTCTAATGAGAAGAATCAGTTTAAGACACATGATCTATGGAACGAAACTGAGTGCCTGCAAGGATATGAACAATTACATTGATAGGTTATTGTTGATAGTTTAGCAGTTGGCATCTGTGGGGTATCAGGTGGACGAGGAAGAGGTCACAATTGCTATGTTACAGAATCTGATGCCAGAATTGATTTATTGGTGGTTGCGTTAGAGTCAAACGACACTAAACTGACAACGGAGATTGTAAGAGCCAAGTTGCTGCAGTTCCAAGAACGTATACCTGTCAAGACCATAGCTGAGGGTTCTGCCTTGATCACAAAGGGCACAAAGTCCAGAAAGCACAAATTCAAGTGTTCTGTATGTCACAAGATAGGACATAAAGCTTCAGATTGCAGAATGAGAAATTGCATTGAATGTAGCAGACAGTCACAGGAAGGATTGCTGGTACATGGACTCGGGGGCCACTAAACATTTCATTTGCAATAAGTATTGGTTAAATTCTTTAATACCGTGTGTTCCCACTACAGTTACAGGGATTGGAAATAAGGCCCTTACTGCATAACAAGCTGGGACAATCACAGTACTTTTAAGAATTGGAGGTGAGACAGTTGTTACAGATATCCAAGATGTGTTGTATGTGCCTGATTTAGGAAGTAATCTCTAATTGCTATCAGCGTCCTAGAGAAAAAGGCTACAAAGTCCCATTTCAGAATGGCAACTGTATGGTGCACAATAAAAGAGGGACTGTTATTGCTTCAGCAACCCGGTGCAACCAACTATGTGTCCTGGACACCGAGGAGTGTACTGCAATGATGGCTACAGAGGAAAAACAGTCAATGGAGCTGTGGTACAAATGCTTGGGTCATCTGGGTTATGACAAGTCCAGAAATTGCTAGATGGAATAGTAACAGGGATCACCATGAGCAACACTGAAAGACCCATTTGTGAGAGTTGCATAAAAAGCAAGCAAACTTGCAACCCATTTCCAAAGTCAGTTAGTAGAGCAGAGACACCGTTAGCGCTAGTGCACACAGACGTGTGTGGTCCAATGGAGGAAGAATCAATCAGTGGCTACAGGTATTTCATGACTCTCATTGATGATGCCACAGGAATGACACACGTGTGCTTACTTAAGGAGAAAAGTGAAGTTGTCAACAAAATTGTGGAGTACAAAAACCTGGTGGAGAATCAGACAGGTCTGAAACTAAAGATCCTGAGACCAGACAACGGTGGAGAGTATGATTACAAGTCTTAGCCGCATTCCTTATGAAATATGGCATAAAGCATCAGCTAACATTTGCCTACACACCGGAACAGAATGGTGTGAGTGAGTGGGCAAACCATACAATTGCTGAGAGAGCACGGACTATGTTAAGTGATGCTGGCCTGGAAAATAAGTTTTGGGCAGAAGCAGTATCTACTACAGTATACCTAAAGATTCGAGCACCTACAGTACAGTGGCCATCAAAGGTAAAATGCCACTGGATGCGTGCTCCAGGAAAAAGCCAAGTACCCGTCATCTTTGTGTCTTCGGGAGCAAAGCTTTTGCACATATACCAAAGGAGAAAAGAAGAAAGCTAAATCCAAAATCCATAGAACGTATAATGCCTGGATACTGCAACAAAAAGCAAAGGATACAGACTTTGGGATGTTACAAGTAAACATCTTCTTAAATCCAGAGATGTGGTATTCTACAAGACAGAACCACTAAGTGGAGCAGTGGCGCAAAAACAAAATGTATTATTGGATGTACAGGCAGCAGAAAAAAGGAAATAGATGACACTAAGAAAAACTTAAGTGTATTTTCTAACCATCCACAATTCAAATTTAATGATTCCAAACTCAATCATAAATTAGAACATTACGAGAGGGAAATCATAGAAGGCAAAAATAGAAAGTATCTTAGGGACACAGATGACTACAACTCCAATAGAGTACGTAGTTTCAATAAGAGAGACAACCAGTCAAACAGGGGCAGATCACGTAGTACGTCCAATTGGAGACACAACAGAACATATAACAATTCTAGGAATAGACCCTTTAACAAACAAGAACAAAGGGCTCAACCTATTACTAAACCCAGACCCCCAAATAATCTCAACACTGACACTAGATTGTTCTCCTCAATTAAACACCCCTATGTAGACTCAGTAGTTAGATCTAAACTTTCATATCATGGGAATAGTTATTCTACTAATGGATCCCAGCTGAATAACACCTCAGCTACAACTAATTTTTTAGAAAAGGATCAGATGACCTACATGCCCAGGCCACCACATCACTCCCAAATCGTTACGAATCTCTCAGAATAGACTCCCCAAAGAGAGCGAGAGAAGAAAGCATAGAGGATGTAGAGGAGGCCACAGGATACAGAGAAAAAAAAACGAGATCAGAGACCTTCGATGTGACCAATATCTATAATCTGTCCTCTGCTCAAATCAGTAAATCTGAAATGCAACTTCTATCAAAAGGCCTTAAATTCGCTCCTACCAAACCGCCCTCTTTTTTCAATTTATTTGTAGAACTTAATAGATACATCCGCACCTTGGCTCGTAAAAGATATTTTGCCACGAAAAGACTGGCTCAACATAAAGTAGATGGTATACCTATTGTTTTGGATGATGACGACAAGTTGGGCTTAGACATCTTAGAGTCCCTTGCTACGGAGAACAGTACATCCAATCATATCATTCCAATCTATAATTGTGAATATAATAATGATCATATGTCCAAATTTAAGAATAAGTCTCAGTTCTTTCCATTACATCATAAAAGTTCCTCTATTAATATCTTCTATAAGAAGACTCTCGATGATTTCAATAACCTCTGTCAGAAAGAAAGTAAAACATTAAAATATAGACATAATTTATCTGTCCAGGAGAGGCTAGCTCTCCAAAAGCTGGCTAATGACCCCGCCCACTCACGATTATCTAACTGAAGCATACAGGCAGCTTAGTGATAGCAGTACTTACGTTAAATTGTCCTCTAATCCCTCACAGGAATTTCATAAATTATTAACCTTATTGGTCAATGATGCACTGCAGAAGGGTGTTGTATCCAAACAGCAACAAAGATACTTATTACCAACTCACCCTATCACTCCCACTTATTATCATTTACCCAAGATTCACAAATCCCTCACTGCACCTCCTGGTAGACCTATCATTTCTGGTGTAGGTTCCCTCACTTCTAATTTGTTACATTTTGTAGATTATTTTTTACAACCATTAGCTTCTTCACTCCGCTCACACATTAAAGACACCACTTCCTTTTTAAATGATATTTCAAACATTAAATGGAAAGATTCCTTCTTCTTTTTGACTTGTGACGTCCAGGCGTTATATTCGAATATTCCACACCAGAAGGGCATCCTTGTCGTTGCTGACTATCTTGCAAAATCTGAGTCCTTTAGTGAGGGTCTTCAACAATTCATTCTTGACTCTATCTTATTCATATTATCACATAATTATTTTGTTTTCAACAAACAATATTATTTACAGATACTTGGGACGGCCATGGGGACGAGGTTCGCGCCTAGCTTCGCCAACCTATACATGGGTGCCTTTGAGGAGGCCCATGTGTGGGGGCGGGACTTTGGCGCGGACCTCGTCTACTATGGCCGTTACATAGATGACCTTTTTTCATTTTTGATGGTGATATCTCACAATTTTCTACCTTCGCTAATACCCTTAACGATAACACTTATAATTTACATTTCACCAGCACCGTTAATAAATTTTCTACTTCCTTTTTGGATAGTTCTCTGACTGCCATTGATGGCCAAATCTCTACTAAAACTTTTAGGAAAGAAGTAGATACTTTAAATGTCCTACATTATGATAGTTCACACTACAAACCCTGGATAAACAACATCCCTTATGGTCAACTGAGATGTATTAAACGTAACTGCAGTGATGTAGATAACTTAATAACACAGGCTGATGAGCTCTCTCTCTCTTTCTATAATAGAGGTTATCCTATGTTGCTTATTAAAAATGCCCGAGAAAGAGTGGATTCTCTGGACAGAAGCGATCTTCTGACCTATAATAAGAAAAAGAGAGTAATTTTGATCATGATCAACCACATTTCATGTCTCAGTTTAATAGTTCTTCCTCAAAGATTAGGAAAATCATCCATAACAATCACTTCATTCTTCTTACGGATCATATTCTCAGAACTGAACTAAGTGATACTCCGTCGGTTATCTTTAAAAAGTCAAATAATTTACAGCAATATCTTGCTCCTAGTTTCTTTACAGACTCCTAGATTTACTGCAACTGCTGACAAATCATCACAGTGGCTTCCAAAAATCACTGGCTGCTTCAAATGCCGCGCTAAACAATACATTTCTTGTTCTTACATTCAGAACAATTCTAAGGTCTTCTTCTCATCTAATCACTCACAATTTGACATACGATCTTTCATTAATTGTAATAGCACTTACGTAATTTACCTGTTGGTCTGCAACTGTAATCTCATATATGTAGGCAGAACAACATGTAAATTGCGTATTAGATTTTTAGAACATAGACGCAATATTCTTAAAGGGTTTCATTTTCATAGTGTCTCCTGTCATTTTTTAGAAACACATCATAAGAATCCTGAAGATATTAAACTTATTGGCATTGAGACTATACTTCCTACCGCCCGTGGCGATGACAGATACAGGAAGCTTTGCCTCAGAGAAAATTATTGGATCCACAAACTGAGGACCCTTACCCCTGAAGGACTGAATGAATCCATTGAAATGGATCCATGTTAACATCTATTTGCCTTCTATGATCCACCCTCTTTAGTCTACACCCATATCGTTGTTTAAACAGAAAAAAACCTTCTTTGTTCTACTGGTATATAACTTTAATATAATTGATACCTGGTATAATTTACAATATAATTTTTTTATAATAATTTTTTTTTTATTATTTATTCTCCATTTCTTATCCTTTATTTATTTATCTTCTATTTTTTTGTATATATCCTTTTCCTCTTTCTTTTTTCTCCTTTTAATGATCAGCAAATTTAATTATCGTTTATACTTTATAGATATATTATCAGTTCGATCTCGTGATACAGCTGCTATATACACCAGTTATTTTGTTAGTTGTTATCATCACTCTTTTCAGTGGAACTTACTGATGAGCCCTGTGGCGCATCTGGTATACCGACGACTCTTTGACTGTAGACCTCAATGCTTCTTGGTATGACCGGGTGTTCGATTCCCAACATCTCAATATTTTATATCTCTGTTTATTGTATTTATACCTGTTATAATAATTTTAACACAGGTCATAGATATCTATTATCCTTATTTTGGACTAGTTTGATTGTTATCATGTTTATTAATACTTGATATATAATCCGTTATTATTGGTTTCCAATGTTTAATTATGCACACTCAGACAAACATATTATCTCTATTTATATTCTTTTTTTTATCTTTATCTCCTTATTACATATATTAAGCTTATTGAATTCCTGTTTATTGTGTTTATAATTATTTGTACTATCGTAGAGCGAATTCCCCCTGAGCTGACGTGTATTTGCCTTTATATTGATTGATTGATCAGCTAATTGCTGACACATGTTTATCATTATACCTATGCTTTAAATACTGACAATTCTTGAGGCTGGATATACCTTTGACAAAGTCACATGATTTGTGAAGAAACGCGTCAGGATCCTGCCTCCTTGCACACCTTGATCGTGTTACCTATCAGGTAGCAAGCTGCTTATTGAGCTACCGATATCCCGGCTCCACATCCCGGCTTATCATACGGCCGCCGGTCATTCCCTTCAGTACGCCGCGGAGTCTGTTACCTACAAGGCAGAGAGCTGCTCATAGAGCCACCTGTATAGAGCCGCTGGTATTCTCCTTCAGCACGCTGCTGATATTGCACCATCCATCGCTGGCTGCTTGGCTACAACACGTCCATCTCCTTGCCGCATAGACGGACACTGGGCACTGCAGGACCGCAATACCGAGGACGCTCAGTATGGACCAGCCCTAGGAGAGGTATTCAATCACGTGCAAAATGACAGCATCCATTTGCCTTTGAAACCCCCTCACGGCATTTATTTTCAGCAATACACCAATTGGCTGTTTATTTGGAACTGTGGATACTTCTGTAAAATTAACTATCGGACCCTGTGGTTCTTCTTTTTAACAAAAAGACACTATTTTGCAGTTCACATAGTCCATTGATCAAGGTGTTGCCACATTTAACCTTTGCATGAATGCTTTTATTGATTTTTATATTTAGACTTAAAGTGTTATAACCAATGGTATTAATATAATAATTTTTTCTTTATTACACATCAGCTCTTATCATTAACTGCTCATCATAAATGATTATCAATTGCTCTTATACATTTGCGCAGCCATTCCTTTTTTCCCTATTTATTCAGCAGCAGAAAGTGTGTCTGAATCTGAGAGTGTCAAAGCAGACAACAAGTCAGAGAACAGATGTTCCACGAGGAGCCACAAAGGTATTCCAGCCAAGAAATACAGTGATGAGTATGCAAACATAGCTTACTGTGTACCCCAAAACATACAGGAAGCAAAGTCAAGCAGTGATTGGACAGAGTGGAAGTCAGCAATTGATACAGAACTGTCAACACTACATGATCTACTGTTATATCAACTAGACTTTGATTCCGCATTCCTAAATGGAGAATTGATTGAGGAAATTTATATGGAAACGCCTGAACATTATTGTGAGGAAACCACGCTTCACTGGGATGGTGGTTACCCTCTGTGGGATTCAATTCACTCGGGCAGATCAGAATATATAAAAAATAAGTCTTTACAACACCATAAAATAGTCACATGTTACAGGGTAATTGGTAGCACATATCCTCCAGCAGCCTCTTGCAGTCAGCATCCATAAGTAGCAATAGAAGTAATCTGTATCCTTACCACTACCTCTTGCTAGACAGTCCTGTGTCCCCCAGCCTGGGGTACTGGCTCACACTGACCCTGTCTTGGTAGGGTTTCCTCTGGTGGCACAACGATGCCCAGCTCAGAGTGTTTCCTGCTGATGTCTGATTCACAGGATCCACCACAATAGACTCCCTTCCATTGAGACCTGCTCTCCTTATATACCTGACTGGCAGATCCCCTCTGGTGCCAAACAGTCTACTCAGGAGGTTGGGTCAGGATATCCCAAGGCTATTTCAGCCAGTATAGTGCTGTGGAGAGCCATTGTACATCCTCTGGGAGTTCTAACCTAATTACCTCCCAGATGACCTGATGACCTAGATACATAACTTGGGCTGGCAGCTAGCTATCTTACCAGTCACTCAGTCATTGTTCTGATTACATTACCAGCAACACCTATCACACCTCACACAATGGACTCACATATGTGATACAAATGGTAATGAACTAGCACAGCTGCCTGGCTCTCCTCATGTCACACACTATGGCCTGTCCTGCTATAGTCACACAGTATGGCAATTGTCCAATACATACCATATTGCAGGTAATAGCAAAGACAATAAATACCTAATAACATGAAATAACAGTATACATTATACACCTAGGCTCTGGTGTATATACCTAGACTGGGCCAAGGATTAAAAAGTACATTATACTGAGAGAAACGAGTGATGAATATAAAGGTTCTCAGTCCAAGGCCATCTCGTTTCGTTAAAATTATGATATGGACATATTCCAAACTGGGAAAGTTTGTCTCTTAAAGAAGTCGCTATACGGCCTCAAGCAAAGTGTTCATTGCTGGTATGTAAAGTTGGATGCAGCGTTACTAGAAATGAACTTTGTTAGGTCAGAGACTGATCACTGCCTATACCTTAAACTATCAAAGAAAAGTTGTTCATCATAGCTGTCGATGTGGATGATTTACTTTTGGCAGGTTAAGAAGATCACATCACTGATGTCAAGCACCAGCTTAACAAAGATTCAAGTTGAATTATCTAGGCCCTGCAAATCATCTATTAGGTATACAAATTGTACAAAACCTGCAAGAGGGAACTGCCACAATTGACCAACAAACATACATTGAGGCAATAATTTCCAAATACGGAATGACAGATGCAAAACCAGTAAGTACCCCCATTGATAAAAGTAAAAAGATGGTCAAGGCCATGTCACCAAGCCAGTTCGCAAATAATCCTGGGAGAAAACACTGGATTGCAGTAAAGAGAATACTCAAGTACCTCAAAGGTACAAGTTCCCTAAAGATGAAATTTACTAGATCATCAGATACTAACTTAAAAGTATTCTGTGATACCAACTGGGGATCAGAAGATGATAGATGTTCTTATACTGGATTCCTGTTTGCACTGGCAGGCACAGCCGTAAGGTGGGCAAGTAGTAGTACAACAGAGGCAGAGTACATGGCGCTCACAGAAACTTCAAAAGAAGCGCTTTGGATAAGAGATACGTTATGCAAATTAGGTCTTTACCACAGTGAGATCATCAACATAAAGTGTGATAACAAGGGAGCAATTGATCTTTCTTATAGCACAAAGCATCATGGACAGTCTAGGCACATTGCTATAAGACATCATTTCATTTGTGAGTTGGTGGAAAACAAGTTCGTCAATGTGGAATATGTTGCAAGTGAAGAAAATATTGCTGACATGTTGACAAAAGGACTGTCATCACACCTGCTACTTGTATTCCTGATGGAATGTGGACAAGAATATGGTTAATGTTGATTTATTCTTACTGTTTTTGCTTCACATTATGTGTTCGGTTACTTGAGTAACTTTATTGATTTGTTTGATAAAATGTCATGTTCTTTAAACTTGTGACTGGAGACAGTCTTGAGCAAGAGGGAGTGTTAGGATATGGTGTGCGCTGTACCTGTCTCCTTCTGTGTATCAGTCTAAGGGTGCATCCCCTAGTGTTAGACCTCTAGTGCCAAGAGTCACTCGGAGGCGGAGTTATATGATGTAAGTTCCTGTTCCTCCATCTCAGAGAGAGTGAGGAGAGTGTGACATACAGAGAGACAGAGTCGTAATCCTGGTGTACAAGTGTGCAGAGCTGAGACTGGGAGCAGATCTCAGCTACAGAGACTCAGTGTTCCAGTGCATGCATTATCTTCTCTACAGTGGGAGTCAGACTTCATGGCTGTGCAGTCCTCCATCCCTCACCACCACAGACATCTCCTGATAAGTACCACTACCTAATGCTGTTACCTTGTGTGATATATGGGTTCCTGATTACCACTATCAGTGTTACATCTGAGTCACCTGTGTTCACTAAATAAACCTGCATTACTGTTTGTCACTAAGTGTGTGGACTGACATCACTGCACTAGATAGCTAAGTACACTCTGCCAACAATTACCTCCTCCGTCTCCTACCTCCTTCCTTGCACGTGCTGCTCCCTTTCTCTGAATTCTCTACCTCTCCCCCTTCAAATGGGCTCTCCAAACCCACTTCAGCAATCTCTCATCCTAAGCCCTCTGTCCCACACTCACTGTCTACTACATCTATCTCACCCCTGTCTGTCTGCCCCTACCCTTTAGAATGTAAGCGACACATGAGCTTTTCCTTCTTTTACTTAACCTATCTTCTTTTTAATATCTCCTTCGACGGCACCAAATGCCTTGGTTTTCTGTTGCCCTGATACTTATTTCAGTGTCGTCTGCTGACGCAGCTATGTTTATATACCTGTACTTGTCCTATATAGTCTTGAATTGCAAGTCATTGTTTTCTTGTTTTGCGTATTTGTTTATGTACTCTGTAATTGGGTGCTACGGGTCCCTTGTGGTGCAATATAAATAAAGGTTAATAATAATATTTGTAGTCTTACGGGCACCATTGTAAACTGCCCATATTTACAATAAACATGGTCAGAGACAAGCAACATAAAGGCTTTTCTGAATGAATTTTAGTGAAAAAATGTAAAAAATATTCACTTATTTTACAGTAAATACACACAGTACAATACATGGCTCGGCAACAGATGTATCTCTCTATACATCCCTTTTGTTCAATATTTTAATATATATACTCTAAGAGGTATATATTAGTTTGTAGGGCATAACACGCTCAACACAACACATAACATAACATAACATATTAATAAATTATTATAATCTGAGGCAAGATGTCATTTTAGCATGAACTGTAAAATATATTATAAATATATTATAACATATTGTAAAGTTTATATTATAATGCCCAACCATTCTTCGTTAGAAGGATGAAAATAAAGCAGCACCTGACAGTAGGGAAAATACACAGGGAAATTGAGATTCCTTTAGATCATTACATACCCCGAGGCTGGACACTGGCACATCAGGAATTTTGTATAGGAAAGGCCTCAAACGGCTCTGTCTATATAACTGCCTTTGTGAATTTTCTGTCAATTCTCTCTCCAGTCTTAACAGTTAGTTTAGCTGACATTTGAGTCTATTTTCCATATTGCCGCACATAATGAGACCATTGGCTGTCAAATTTATAAGAAAATGTCAACATGGAAACCAAAGGATCTAATCCTCAATGTTTTGTGAAAAGAGCATATAATTCATATGAAATGTATAGACTGCATACATTTACTTTACACGCTGGCCTCTATAGTACATTGGGATACTTGAGGTATAATAGTATTTTCCTGAAACTGCTGATGGGAAAATAAAATCAGAATTCTGCAGTGATTTCTGTACCTTAAAACACACGTCTTCTTCCCTTTTGAGACCCTACTTCCACTTTTCACAGTTGTTTTGCAACTTTAGGGGGACATTTACTAAGCAGTAATAATAGCGGAGAAGTGAGCCAGTGGAGAAGTTGCACCATCAACCAATCAGCAGCGCTGTATAATTTTATAGTATGCAAATTATAGATGTTACTTCAGTGCTGATTGGTTGCCTTGGGCACTTCTCCACTGGCTCACTTCTCCGCTCTTATCACTGCTTAGTAAATGTCCCCCTTAATCACCAGATCTCTGTTAATCAGTTGGCATTAATAAAAACTGTATACACTGAAATTTAAAAATTTAAGGGATATGTATATCAGTTCAAGACAGGCAGATAAACAGGCAGAGTATCCACAGGACAGGCAGAGTGTCCTGGAGACATGGACCAGCAACTTACACTGACAGGGTATAAGCTATAACCAGCACTGAAGAGCTGTGCTGACTGCCTTTTAAAGCAAGCTGAACCAATGAGGAGAGCCAGACTGGGTGTGTCATAATAATCACAGATTCAGTGCAGCTGCAGCACTGCACATACAGCCACGGCATCCTAGTTATTAAGAGACAGCAGACCCAGCATTCCCAGCATCCACTCAGTTGCCTAGCAACCAATGAGGATCGCTGGGCGGAAGTACTATGACATCCCTGTTGCCTAGCAACAACCGTAACCCGGGGATAAGAACTGCGGTGGCTCGTAAGTCATTCCAAATTCTCCAGAATGGAGGGATGACTTCAGAGAAACAATGGGGCAGATGTATTAAGCCTGGAGAAGTGATAAAGCAGTGATAAGTGCAAGGTGATAACGCACCAGCCAGTCAGCTCCTAACTGTCATTTTTCAGATCAGTAATGATTGGCTGGTGTGTTATCACCTTGCGCTTACACTGCTTTATCACTTCTTTATCCCTTCCCCACATTAATACGTCTGCCCCAATGTCTGTTTTATTGGTCACCCAGAGAAGGCTGATGGATCGCAATCTGAAGATTGTTTGGAGAAGTAGCTGGTGATGGTTTTGTCCACAGTGACAGCAGTCTTACTGTTTAAGCATCAGGATGGATGATCTTGCTTTGGGCATGGGAGCTATTTGACTCTACAGTCAATGGTACGACCAACATTCCATCTTATATTCATAATTTTGTCTAGTTTGCTTAGGGGGTTTCTCTTTAGTTCAATGTTTATGTCTACCAAGGTTGTCCATGTAGTGTAGTGGGTTGCGATACTTATGGACAAGTTTCTGGATTTTGCCTGTTTGTTTATTCTCTTATTACTGTAATGGTGTTAGTCACCACTCAACTAAATGGCTGGCCCAGCCTCTTCCTCACTCCTTTGTGCCTCTGTCAAATCCCCCCCCCCCCCCATCCATTGCATTTGTATTTCTGGAATACATCTGTTCATGGTATAAAGGTCACTGCTGACTATGTTTTGGGAAGTGTAGGAGCATGTGACAAGACTGTCATTTAATTGATTTTATTATTCATATTTACTGTATATGTAACTGATACCTTCTAGGCTACGCTAAAGAAAGAATTTACTGTATGACTGCTATTGATGTACTCTTTATTCAATTACAAATGTGTCATTTATATTACCGCACTTTTGACCTGATTCAGAAATGGAATGAAATGCACGCAGAGGATGTGCTAAAATGTTCAAATCCGCTGGAGGCTTCTTGAGTTAATAACTGCAATGTCATTGGGTATTGTTGTTTTCCTCTGTATACAAGAAAATCCTTATAAATAAACCTGTTTTTAAAAGATTGTGCTGACAAATTGTTTTCCTCCTCTTGATCCCTCCTTCATTTCTTCTTATCTCCCTTTTCCTGTTCTCCCCTCATGTTTCCTTGAAATATATTTGCTCATCAAATATCTCAGTTTAAATCCATCAGAGATCGATCAAGGACCAGTTTGTCTTCCTGTGAAAAAAACAAAACAGAACAATTTTGGACTCCAAAAGCAACAATCACTTATCGGCAATTTCTCTAAAGGTCACCATTAAATCATCATTTACCTTTGTTTTTCAACAATTTATTGCATTCTATACAATCACATCAATAGCCTGTGTTGGCAGACACTTTGATTGCAGTGATAATTTGTACACATTTGTAATCCAAATCATATTTCAAACTTTTGTTTTTAATCTTCTCAACTAGAATAAACTGATGACAATTCCTTATTGCAGAAGATTTATATATTATTATCACATGGATGGTGGAGAATTTGTAATAATATGGACACATACAGTAACTGATTCATTAAGTGATTGATGATATTTGAATAACATGGCAACTTTATTGGTTTTATACTGTGGATTAATTGAGGAATTAATATTTTCTATTAATTACCATGACAAATGTATTGAACCTTGACTGATCAGAGGTTTTTTCTCTAGGATATGTTTTTTCAGTTCATTTAAATGGTTGTTCGTCAGCTCACAAAAAGTTTGGTAACAGGAAGCTGATGTAGCATTGTCATTTTATTTTCAATTACGTATTCATAAGGAGATAAATAAAACTAATAGACAGTCCGCATCACTTAGAAGTGACAAAGACGTGTAAAACAATAAAATATTTTAATCATTTGTTTACATTATACACTCTTACTTCCATTTTGGTGTGCTCCTTCTGAATTAAAAATGTTCACTTAATTCAATTAGATGTCGGATAGATTGTCTTCTGTACATGTCAATTCTTAAAATAACAATTGAACGTAATTGTCATATTTAAATGTTTATGGCAATGTTACATGTTAGCTACAAAAGAGGGGCAGTTCTAATAACCTACTCCAGAGCAATCAATTATATTCTAGATATTTTGGGAAATTAGAGTGATTGAATATAACTTGTTCACTTGTTTGGAAACATATGGAAGTGAGATATCTGCATTGCTCTTATCATGTAGGATGAAAGTCTCTTTTGTTGTACTGTTGCAGTGTGCTGGGGGAAATTGTTTTGTTTTTCTTGTCTAGATTAACCTGTCACATGTACCTGTGATGGGCCAATACATTGATTGAGCAACTGCCATTCTGTGTATCACAATTTATACAAGTACACTAGTCTCACAGCCCAACATTTGTTGATATGATTTTGTCTTTTAAAGGAGTACAGTGTTATATGTAATAGACTGACACTTTACATTTAAAAAGATAAATTTTGCTAGACTGCTGCTTGATTTAGGTTCAGTCAAGTCTTAATTCATGAGAGTGAGTTACATCAGTAATCAGCTGGGGTGAGCAACCATGATGTCACAACTGAGGGCCTGAGCTGACGGGAGGCAGCCTCAGTTGTAGGGGCTGAGATGTACCGGAACCTGGGAGGTTGTATCAGACCCCTGGACATGTAAGTAACATGAATAATAACTGCCCGAAGGCGTGACCACGACAACTTGGATAAAAGTCAATGATGTTTATTATGACAACTCCGCAACACAGCAGCAGTAAAAGAAAATGTAAAAGTCAGCAAAGAATAAATACAGTTCCTGGGTACTACAGGATGGCAGGAGCCACAGGGCACTGGTAGTGTGAGATAGTTCTTATGATCTTCTAGATGGAAAGTCCTTACCAGGCCCGACTGTAGCAATGGAGATAACCCAGGATTGTGCCAGCTGGTGTTCCAGGAAAAGCTGGGTTGCTGAAGATAAAACAGCTGCTGTGGATACTGGCTGGAACCAGACTGTTGTTAGCACGGAGTGGATACTGGCTGGAACCAGTTAAATAATAAATGAACTTGGGAGCGATGAAATATGAACTGAAATGTAGAACTTGAGAGCGGAGAAATAATAATACCGGTGGAGAGTGGTAAAGTGTAGAAAGGACACCGGCCCTTTAATGGAAGCTGTACTCTGCTGGAAGCTGAGCTGGAAGCAGGTAATGTTGTAGCTGGAAACAGATGAATCCACAATGGATTGGAGAGTCAGGCTACACCGCAGGTGGAATGCTGGTGCGGGTCTCTATGGTGGAAGTCTTGAGACAGGAGCTGGAACCTGGAAGACAATCACAGGAGAGAGACAAACAGGAACTAGGTTTGACAACCAAAGCACTGACGCCTTCCTTGCTCAGGCACAGTGTATTTATACCTGCAGCAAGGAAGGGATTGGCTAGGCAATTATGCAGATTAACAATACTGAGAACAGATTGGTGGAAATGATCAGCTGACAGAATCCAAGATGGCTGCGCCCATGCAGACACTTGGAGGGAAGTTTGGTTTGTAATCCATGTGGTAATGAAAACAGTAATGGCGGCGCCGGCCACCGGAGACAGGAGGCGCCAGGCTGACAGATGCACATCCAACCACGCGGACACAGCGGAGGACGCGGCTGACGTAATCGCCACTCAGACACTCTGCATGCAGAAGTTCAGGGACGGCGGCGGAGGCCGCGGGAGACGCCATGCCAGGTGTAATGTGGCGTTTACTGTGACAGCGTCCCAGAGTGACAGGAGAGGATACAGGAATGTACACATCAGGATAACAGATGGGATCCGGTCCTGGAGCGCTGAGCCAGCCTTAGGAGGCATCTGATGGGTAAGAAATGGCGTCCAGATACCCGGATCGTGACAGCACCCCCCCCTTTAGGAGTGGCCCCAGGACACTTCTATGGCCTTTGAGGAAACTTGGAATGGAATCTCCGGACCAAGGCAGGAGCATGGACATCAGAAGCATTGGTCCATGAACGTTCCTCAGGACCATAACCCTTCCAGTCAATAAGATATTATAGTTGACCGTAACGGTGACGTGAGTCCAGGATCTTGGCCACTTCATACTCAACGCCTCGTTGAGTTTGGACTTTCGGAGTTGGAGGAAGTGAGGAATGAAACCGATTCAAGATCAGCGGTTTCAACAGGGAAACATGGAATGTCCTGGGTATTTTTAAGAAGGGAGGCAACTGGAGTCTGTAAGCAACAGGATTGATGACTTGTTCAATCTTGAAAGGACCGATATAGCGAGGTGCAAACTTCATACTGGGAACTCTTAACCTCAAATTCTTCGTGGATAACCATACCCGATCACCCACCTTGAGAGCAGGAACTGCTCGACGCTTCTTATCCGCAAACTTCTTGTACCTGAACGATGCCTTGAGCAGAGCTGATCGTACGCTCTTCCAGATATTGGCAAACTGATGCAAGGTGATATCCACTGCGGGAACAGAAGTTGCTGGAAGCGGTTGGAACTCAGGGACTTTAGGGTGGAATCCAAAGTTAGTGAAGAATGGTGTTGAAGCAGATGAAGAATGATACTGGTTGTTATGACAGAACTCGGCCCAGGGAAGTAATTGAACCCAGTCATCTTGAGAGGAGGACACATAGATGCGGAGGAAGGCCTCCAAGTCCTGATTCACCCTCTCGGTTTGACCATTGGTCTGAGGATGGTAAGCCGTGGAAAACTTTAGCTTGACTTGGAGGACTTGACATAAACTTCGCCAGAATTTGGCTGTGAATTGAACTCCTCGATCTGTGATAATATCTTCAGGAAGACCGTGGAGTCGGAAGATCTCTTGTATGAATACTTGAGCCAACTTGGAAGCTGACGGAAGACCGGTGAGAGGAATGAAGTGTGCCATCTTGGTGAACCGGTCAACTACCACCCAGATGGTATTGAACTTGTTGCACATGGATAAGTCTGTAATGAAATCCATCGACAAGTGGGTCCATGGTCAACGGGGAACGGATAGTGGAACCAGTTGCCCCGCAGGCGACTGGCGGGATACTTAATGTTGGGCACACTTTGGGCAAGATGCAATAAACTCCAAGACGTCCTTTTTCAGAGTTGGCCACCAATAGGACCTAGAGATAAACTCCAGGGTTTTTTGGATACCTGTATGTCCGGCAAAACGGGAAGCATGGGCCCAATGCATGAGCTTCTTCCTTAGCATCGGCTTCACAAAACTTTTCCCTGATGGGGGCGTAGAGTCCATCCCTACCGTGGAGAATGCCAACGGATTTATAATAGGATGCTTGTCTGAAGACTCTGACTCATTTTCTTGCTCCCATGAGCGGGAAAGGGCATCGGCCTTGCGATTCTGAGAGCCCGGACAGAACTGGATTTTAAAGTCGAACCTGGAAAAGAAAAGTGCCCATCTGGCCTGACGAGGGTTGAGACATTGTGCGCCCTTCAGGTATAAAAGGTTCTTGTGGTCTGTAAGTATGGTGATTGAATGAGAAGCTCCCTCCAACAGATACCTCCACTCTTCTAGAGCGAGCTTGATGGCTAGCAACTCCTGGTCGCCAATGGCATAGTTGCGCTCAGCTGGGGAGAACTTCCGGGAGAAGAAACTGCAAGGGTGTAAATGGCCATCTTTAGCCCTCTGAGATAACACCGCTCCTACTCCAACGGAGGAGGCATCCACCTCTAAGATGAAAGGAGAGTCGATGTCAGGCTGTTTCAGAACAGGCGCAGAGATGAACCTTTGTTTTAAAAGATGAAATGCTTGCATGGCTTCTTCAGACCACTTGGACGGGTTAGCACCCTTCTTAGTGAAAGCAGTAATAGGCGCCACAATGGTGGAAAAGTCTCGTATAAACTTTCGGTAATAGTTGGTGAACCCTAAGAACCTCTGGACCCCTTTGAGGGTTAAGGGTACCGGCCAATTTTGGATTGCTTGTAGTTTCTCAGGATCCATCTCTAGTCCGGAACCGGACACAATGTACCCTAGAAACGGAATGGACTTGACTTCAAAGACGCATTTTTCTAATTTGCAATAGAGATGATTGACACGGAGACGGGACAGAACCTCTTTAACCCAAAAACGATGTTCCTCTAAATCGTTGGCAAAAATGAGGATATCGTCTAGATAGACCACGACATGACGGTATAGAATGTCTCTGAAGATCTCATTGACAAAATGCTGGAAGACAGCTGGAGCATTGCTCAATCCGAAGGGCATGACGAGGTACTCATAATGTCCGTCACGGGTGTTAAAGGCGGTCTTCCACTCGTCCCCCTCACGGATCCGGATGAGATTGTATGCACCTCGCAAGTCCAGCTTTGTAAAGATGGTAGCTCCGCTAACTCTGTCAAAGAGCTCAGTAATCAGGGGTAAAGGATAACGGTTCTTGATGGTAATGTCGTTCAAACCTCTGTAGTCGATGCACGGCCGCAGACCACCATCTTTCTTTTTTACAAAAAAGAAGCCTGCGCCGGCTGGAGAAGAAGAAGGTCGAATGAACCCCTTTGCTAGGTTCTCTTTAATATATTCCTCCATAGAATGCGTCTCAGGCAGAGACAACGGATAAGTTCGGCCTCGAGGTGGAACCTTCCCTGGAACGAGATCAATCGGACAGTCCCATTCTCTATGAGGAGGAAGGATATCAGCAGAAGCTTTACTGAACACATCCGTGAAATCTTGATATGGAGGAGGTGGAACATCAGACGACCTGGGGGAGGAAGAACAGACAGGCAATACTTTAAACAAACATGTCTCAGCACAGGAGGAACCCCATGCCAGGATTTGCGTAGTCGTCCAATCAATTGTAGGATTGTGAAGACGGAGCCATGGAAGGCCCAGGACCACAGGATGTGTGGCTCTTGGAATCACTAAAAAAGAAATAAGTTCAGAATGAAGAACTCCCACTCTCAGACGAACTGGTAGAGTCCTTAAAGAAATAACTGCATCAAAAATTTTGCTGCCATCCACGGCAGTTAAAGAAATGGACGAAGGAAGTCTCTCGGTGGGTAGGGACCACCGTTTAACATAGGCTTCGGTAATAAAGTTCCCAGCCGCTCCGGAATCAAGGAGGGCAATGACGTTCCGATAACGTTGAGCAACTTGAAGCGAGACTGGGAGATTACAATCTTGAGGAGATGGAGAGGAGATCATTACTCCTAGCCGGCCCTCTCCTTGGCGAGCTAGGATTTGGAGTTTCCCGGACGTTTGGGACAGGCATTAATGGTGTGAGACGGAGCTGCACAATAGAGACAGAGAAACTCGGAGAGACGTCTTCGGCGCTCAGCAGGAGTTAAACGGGAACGGCCAAGTTGCATGGACTCATCTTTAGATGGTGACAGTTGACGAGGAGGAGGAGCAGAAGATTTTGGAGCAGATGATCTTCCACGCTCAGTTGCTCTCTCTCTGAAACGTAAATCAACTTTCGTGCAGAGTGAGATTAGCTCATCTAACTTAGAAGGTAAGTCTCTGGTAGCTAACTCATCTTTAATACGCTCAGATAAGCCATGCCAGAATGCAGCATACAGGGCCTCGTCGTTCCATGCCAGTTCGGATGCCAGGATCTGGAACTGTATCAGAGATTGTCCTACAGTACGTGACCCCTGGCGTAAACGGAGAATCTCGGATGAAGCTGAGGTTACCCGGCCTGGCTCGTCGAAGATGCGCCTGAATGTTGACACGAAGGCAGTGTAGGAAGATAGCAGGGTGTCGGACCTCTCCCATAACGGTGATGCCCAATCAAGGGCTGAGCCACTGAGAAGAGAAATAATGTAGGCAATTTTTGTACGGTCACTGGGAAAATTGCCAGGTTGTAGCTCAAACTGAATCTCACACTGGTTGAGAAATCCCCTGCAGAATCTTGGAGATCCGTCAAATTTTGCTGGCGTTGGAAGATGAAGACGTGGAGCAGAAATGGGTAAGGTGGGTGGGGTTATAGCTGGAGTCACTGTGGTTGACGCACCAGACGCGCCTGATCCACGGAGAGTTGTCTGAATCCCATCCAGCCGAGTAGAGAGATCCTGGAGACAGCGGATGATGTGGCCCTGTGCAGCCTCCTGATGTTCTAGTCGGGCTGCCAGTTCTTGCATCGGCCTGGCCGCTTGATCCTGGTCTCCGGCTGGATTCATTAGGTCAGTGCTTACTGTCACAACTGAGGGCCTGAGCTGACGGGAGGCAGCCTCAGTTGTAGGGGCTGAGATGTACCGGAACCTGGGAGGTTGTATCAGACCCATGGACATGTAAGTAACATGAATAATAACTGCCCGAAGGCGTGACCACGACAACTTGGATAAAAGTCAATGATGTTTATTATGACAACTCCGCAACACAGCAGCAGTAAAAGAAAACGTAAAAGTCAGCAAAGAATAAATACAGTTCCTGGGTACTACAGGATGGCAGGAGCCACAGGGCACTGGTAGTGTGAGATAGTTCTTATGATCTTCTAGATGGAAAGTCCTTACCAGGCCCGACTGTAGCAATGGAGATAACCCAGGATTGTGCCAGCTGGTGTTCCAGGAAAAGCTGGGTTGCTGAAGATAAAACAGCTGCTGTGGATACTGGCTGGAACCAGACTGTTGTTAGCACGGAGTGGATACTGGCTGGAACCAGTTAAATAATAAATGAACTTGGGAGCGATGAAATATGAACTGAAATGTAGAACTTGAGAGCGGAGAAATAATAATACCGGTGGAGAGTGGTAAAGTGTAGAAAGGACACCGGCCCTTTAAGGGAAGCTGTACTCTGCTGGAAGCTGAGCTGGAAGCAGGTAATGTTGTAGCTGGAAACAGATGAATCCACAATGGATTGGAGAGTCAGGCTACACCGCAGGTGGAATGCTGGTGCGGGTCTCTATGGTGGAAGTCTTGAGACAGGAGCTGGAACCTGGAAGACAATCACAGGAGAGAGACAAACAGGAACTAGGTTTGACAACCAAAGCACTGACGCCTTCCTTGCTCAGGCACAGTGTATTTATACCTGCAGCAAGGAAGGGATTGGCTAGGCAATTATGCAGATTAACAATACTGAGAACAGATTGGTGGAAATGATCAGCTGACAGAATCCAAGATGGCTGCGCCCATGCAGACACTTGGAGGGAAGTTTGGTTTGTAATCCATGTGGTAATGAAAACAGTAATGGCGGCGCCGGCCACCGGAGACAGGAGGCGCCAGGCTGACAGATGCACATCCAACCACACGGACACAGCGGAGGACGCGGCTGACGTAATCGCCACTCAGACACTCTGCATGCAGAAGTTCAGGGACGGCGGCGGAGGCCGCGGGAGACGCCATGCCAGGTGTAATGTGGCGTTTACTGTGACAGTGTCCCAGAGTGACAGGAGAGGATACAGGAATGTACACATCAGGATAACAGATGGGATCCGGTCCTGGAGCGCTGAGCCAGCCTTAGGAGGCATCTGATGGGTAAGAAATGGCGTCCAGATACCCGGATCGTGACACATGAGGAGCAAGACTGCACTTGTTAGTTTACTGAATGTGGCCCAGGACAGATAGAAGTGTGTTAGTGCCTATTGTGAGAGAGGACATTGAAGTGCCCGCATCCTGGTTAGATAACAGAAAGTATAGCACACATACAAAGTGGAGAGTGCCAGGTACTTTGACACATTAAATATTGGCAAGTAACTACTAATTTGTCAAATAAATTCTAACCTTAACACATACAGTAATGTCTCTTTCCACATATTTCAGGCAAAATAAGGATAGCAGCCATTTAATAATAATTTAATGCAGAAGATATTGGAGATATATTCTGAATTCAGTAAAGCCCTCGTAGCAGCCACCCTGATAGCCCTCTATGGGGATAGCAATATGTTGTAATTTAATAAGTTTCTGAAAGCATCTTTAGTTTTCCCAATGGGAAAAGTTTGGCAGAAGAGGGATCTTCCGATCCATCCGTGGTGGACTGGAGCCCCTCTCTTCCTTATTTTCAGGGTAACCACTACATACATGTCTGGACGTTATCACTATAGTGGAAAATCTTCTCCAGGACATCATCTTCCTCTCCTGATAAGTGTCTCCTAATAATATTCTTGGTATAGTATCTGTAATTGTTATGAATAGCAGCAAAAGATATGATATTTATTGGGACAAAATATATTGTTTCATAAATAAGCCCCGAAGACCTGTGCTGGAGTATATATTGTGGGATAAGTAAGTAAAGCAACCTTGTTTAATTTCTGTCAAAGAGAGAGATGGGCCATATGTAATAGGGTCCGAGATTCCCGAGGTGTGGGTTGATGGACAATATCAGAAGTTTTTTAAAGGAGCAAGCATTTACAAGGCAAAACCATGCCAGTCTGGAGAATATCATTACACAAAGTAAAAACAATACACATGTATGCAAACTTTACTGCTATATCAAACCTGCATGTGCAGGGATCCGGGTGATAGTGACTGAGCAAGACCCAGGTGTCATGCTGTATTTTTTTTTTTTACTAGTTTTCACTTTTGAATGGTTTTATTATCTTGATGGAAAAATACCTAGGAATGCATTTACCTGCATAAATCTCAAGAGGAAGATGCACAAGGTACCTCACTGAATGTATATGATTACAACCACCTACAGAGTTATAGGCAAACGCATGGGGAGGTTTCTGGTTGCCCAGAAACCCCCCTCCTCTTGGCAAGTGGCTCAAATTATGACAACAATAGCAAGCTGCCACCACATCATGAAGCTTCTTCTACCAAGTTTGCTGTGCATGTGGATCTGCATCCTAGATCATGGCACTGGACCAGAGAGTAGCTACCAGGAAGAAGAGATGGGAGCCTTACCATGTGGTGGGAGAATGTGTGCTTAGAAGTGCAGTACTGGTTCTATTATGTGTGTGTATTTTTTATTTAAATATGTTTGATACAGCCTATACTATATACCATATTTGTTGTGTTAAATATAAATACTGTATTCCATACAGTATCTAGTGTATAAAAAGACTAATGTTTACAATAATATCCAGGGTTATTACTAGGTTCTTCTACCGCTCTACCAGACTCCCACACTTGCTCCATTATTCTGCAGAGTGGGAGATTGTGGATGGCATTTGGAACCCCCCCCCCCCCCTCTAGAAATTCTGCGTTTGCCACTGAGAGTAACTTAAAAACGCAAGACATTTATGCAAAGAGGGACACGTTCTCTAGTATGATACTAGCTACGAAGATCTCCACTCCTTGGATATTATTTAAATAAAATCAATATGCAAAATAAGACATGTTTCTCGAGATATTTTTATAAACTTAACATTTTGCAGCATTACCAGATTATTAATGGATTATGGCATTTCAATTCCCTTCTAACCATTTGAATAGAAATCAAGCTGCTAAATGATGGCTTTGTTTGTTAAACAGAATATAAGAGATGCAGGGCCTCTTTATTCTCCAATAAATGCAACTATAGTCTATTGTTCTATTGTATCATTTAATGGCTAAATGTACTTGGAAAAGTAAACATACCTGTATATGATTTATTACAGTTCCAGAAAAAGGAAATTGTTCTCATTTAACCCCTTTGTAGACTTTAGGCTTGATTCAGAAATGTAAAGAAATGCATTCACACCTACCAATGTGTATGCAGTGACTGTGCGAAAATGTGCAAATGTCACAGTGCCTTTTTTGTATTGAGACTCCCACTGGCAGCTCTGCGAGTTCAAGCAGCTGCATATAAAGAAGCAATGTTGGTTGCAGATCAATAGATTGTAGGACTTCTGAGTAGTGGCCGCAGGAAGAAAGACGATGGGGTAATTGTAGCTATGTATGGGACCGTAGTTGCAGGCTGAGACACACCCTGAAAATAGTTGCGATCCGCATACATTTTTGCCACCACTCCTCCAAATGGACTCCGACAGTCCATAATTTTGAAAATAAATCCTCTCTGCAGCCGCCGCTGCAAGATCAGCCTGGAACATGCCCAATAAATATAGCTGCACTGCGTAAAAATTGGGTTTACCTCTATCTTTAAATCAGGACCTTTGTTAGATGATGATAGTCTTCAAGAGTAGCTAACTACTTCTGATTGGCTGACATATTCTCTTCATAAACAATTCTGGTCAAAGTGTAAACAGTGTATCTTAAAAGATTGTGAAGAATAATAGTCCAGGGAGGAGATACACATACAGTATATAAAAATAGTAAGAAAATGTCTTCGTAATATAATGACCTCAGTTGAAGATAGGGGTACCAACAAAAATGTCCTCGTAATGATTGGAAGAACCAAAAGCGGCAATATATAGAAGAAATCACTCAGTAAACACAAGTTACAGTATAACATAGCAGAGAGGCAAAATACAAACACTAAACTATACTGAAAAGGGGGAGGAATTGGGAAGGGGGGAGGGATTTGCAGCAGCCAGAGTTAGACATCAAACAAGTATCATAAATAATGAGAATGAGAAATTATTGAGAAATGACAACACACAAATGTAGAAGGCAATCAGGTATCAGAAATATTACGTAGCAGTTGCCATTAAATATTTTCAAACATTTTCAGAATGTAAGTTTGAGTTTGTGTATCCAGCAAAGTAATAAATGGGTTCCATTTCAAATAAAAAAATGTCAACATGTTTGTTAATATCAGGGAATGTGGCTCTTCTATCTAACTGAAGGAGTCTATATTTGACTTCTTGTAATGATGGGGATGACTTAGAGATCTAATGAACCAGAATAATGTTTTTGGCTACCGTGAGAATAGTTATTATTAAAGGTAAAAAAGGCGTGAGTTTTCGACCAGTCGTCCAATTAATAAGGTTAGCACATAAACATGCCAATGGATCTAGGGGAAGATTAATTGATATATTGTAAAACTTTATTCCGAAATGTCTTGATTTTTCCACACTCCCAGAAACAGTGATAAAACGTAGCATGAGAGTGAGAGCATTTCAGACAAGAACTAGAAGAGTTAGGCAGGGCATGTCGTCTCTGTGCAGGAGAAATAGAGGATCTATGTAGAGTTTTTATCTGCACCTCCTGTAAATATGAGGAACGGAGCCAAAAAAGGGTTTTGTCATAATGTTTAGTAAGGGCATGGAAGGAGTCAATGTCTGGTATATTAGATTGCCATGAGGAAACGAAAGAATTCCAAGTTTTTTTATTAGAGAGTCAGATAGGAGAATAGAATAAAGATATTTCGTATGAAAAGGGGACGATCGTGTCAGCCGAAGGAGGGAAGTCAATGGTTCATGGGAGTGTACAAATCGAGTTTCAGAATTCAAGGTCAGGGCATAGTGTCTGGTTTGGAGATACATAAAAAAGGTGTTATTTGGAAGTTGATATAGGGTTTGTAGATCTGAAAATGCCAATATGTTGCCTCCAGGGTCCAACACCTGTGATGTAAGCGATAAGCCTTTATCTTTCCAGAGGAGATATTGGGGGTAATTCTGAGTTGATCGCAGCAGGAATTTTGTTAGCAGTTGGGCAAAACCATGTGCACTGCAGGGGAGGCAGATATAACACGTGCAGAGAGAGTTAGATTTGGGTTGGTTATTTTGTTTCTATGCAGGGTAAATACTGGCTGCTTTATTTTTACACTGCAATTTAGATTTCAGTTTGAACACACCCCACCCAAATCTAACTCTCTCTGCACATGTTATATCTGCCCCCCTGCAGTGCACATGGTTTTGCCCAACTGCTAACAAAATTCCTGCTGTGATCAAATCAGAATTACCCCCATTGTGAGTTATATAATGAGGGAGGGAAGGAAGGATTTCCCCAGAGAGATATGTATGGAGATGAGTGAGGATTCCTAAATAGTTTTTTATTGAAAGTCATCCAGGCCTTGTAAGACCAATTAAACAGATAATGTAATAATATATATTTGGGTTTGTCCCATCATTTAGAATGTAAGAGAGCACCAGGAGTAAATGGGGCAAATAGCGCTAAATCCAAAGCAGGCATAGTATAGGTAGAATTAGAAAAAAGCCAGTCAGAAAGATACTGAAAATAAATAGCTAAAGTATAAGAGTAAGGGTTAGGTAGGGATAGTCCACCTTTAGAGTGGGGAGTCTGTAATTTGTGAAGGAATATACAAGGATGTTTGGCTTGCTATAAGAATTTGGACGTGAGCTGATCAAAACGTCGAAGATCTGGTTTAGTGAGGCCCATAGATAACATCTGAAGTAAGTTAAATATTTTTGGAAATTTTATAGATTTTACAATTGCTATATGACCCAATAAGAATAATGGAAGATTAATCAAAGAGACATAAAGAGAGGACATTTTTAGATAATCTAGGAGTAAAATTTAAGTTATATAATTTTGAAATGTCCAAAGGAATAGAAACGCCCAAATATTTTAAGACAGTTTTGTAAACGAGAAGTGGGAAAGGAAGGGTAGGCATTTGATGAGCAATATCTGAGCCAGAGAGAGTCATAATATTTCTGATTTGGAGGTATTGATCTTGAAGCCCGCTATTTTGCAAAATTGATCAAATAACCGGAATAATGAAGTTAAGGAGGATTGGGGGTTGGAGAGGAAAATCAACGTCATCTGCGTAGAGTGCAATCTTCAAGACAACATTACCTATTGTTATGCCAATTATGTCAGGGGATTGTCTAATTTGGATCGCTAGGGGTTCTATGGCTAGTGCAAATAGGAGGGGAGAGAGAGGACACCCTTGTCTTGTGCCACAAAATAAGGTAAAAGAGGAAGATAAATGTTTATTACAGTTGTGATGTAGGGGAAGTATACAGTGTCTGTAATAAAGTAATAAATGAATGTGGGGATCCAAATTTTTCCATAATTGGAAACAGGTGTTGCAATGTATAAAGTCAAAAGCCTTTTCTGCGTCTAAGGCCAGTATCATTTTGTCAACTTGGGATTGGGTAGAAGTGGAGTGATGAATAACTGAAATCAATTTGTGATTATTTGTTACAGAGTGTCCTCCACAAATAACTCCTGATTGGTCAGGGTGGATCACATGTGGAAGGGATAATTTCAAATGGTCTGTCAATATTTTGGTAAATATTTTGTAGTCGGTATTTAAAAGTGAAATCGGGCAGTATAAGCTAGGGAGGGAAGGGTCTCGACCAGATTTAGGAAATAATGTTATAATTGCAAAATAAAGAGGTAGAGTATGAGATTCAATAATTGAATTATATAATGCCAAAAGATGGGTGTCAATTTTATCTACAAGTTACTTGTAAAATTCACCCGAAAAAACCCATCTGGGCCAGAATCTTTGTTAGGTTTTAAGTGTCTGATAGTTTCCCATACTGTATTTCTTCAATAGTAATTGTTGATGAGAGGGAAGGATTAAGGTCAGTAGGGACCTGAGGTAGTTGAGGGTTTGTCCAGATATGGGGAGTGGGGGCTAATAGATCTGAGGAAGAATTAGTGTCTAATTGTGTAGAAGAGGTTGGTGTGAAAGAGGGTGGAGAAAGTGTGGGGTTGGCAGGATTTGAATATAAAGTCTGGTATGTACTCATAATTTCAGTAATTTGAAGGGGGTCAGTAGTGAGTGTGCCATCTTCTTGCCTCAGGGAATGAACAAACAGAGGGTAGGAAGCTACTTTCAGTAGGTTTGTAAGCAGTTTTCCAGTTTTATTTCCGTATTTATGGAAGCAATAATCTACTTTAAACTTGTACTTATGACCCATAGAAGTCAAGAATTCGTTGAACTGTAATTTTAAGGTATTATGGGGGTCATTCCAAGTTGTTCGCTCGTTGCCGATTTTCGCAACGGAGCGATTAAGGCAAAAATGCGCATGATTCGCAGTGCGCATGCGGTTAGTATTTTAACACAGAACTTAGTAGAATTACTCACGCCCGAGCGAAGATTTTTCATCGTTGAAGTGATCGTAGTGTGATTGACAGGAAGTGGGTGTTTCTGGGCGGAAACTGGCCGTTTTCTGGGAGTGTATGGAAAAACGCAGGCGTGCCAGGGAAAAACGCGGGAGTGTCTGGAGAAACGGGGGAGTGGCTGGCCGAATGCTGGTCGTGTGTGTCACCAGGAACGAAACTGACTGAACTGATCGCTATTTGTGAGTAAGTCTCGAGCTACTCAGAAACTGCTAAGAAATTTCTTTTCGCAATTCTGCTAATCTTTCATGCGCAATTCTGCTAAGCTAAGATACACTCCCAGAGGGCGGCGGCTTAACGTGTGCAATGCTGCTAAAAGCAGCTAGCGAGCGAACAACTCGGAATCACCCCCTATATACAGTTTTGTGTGATAAAGTTTGATAGGCATTGGACAGGGATTGTTGAATATTAATGTAAGATTGAGCATATCTGTTTTTAAAGGCTGAGTGTTAGGACATAATATGCCCCCTAATAACTGATTTTGCGGTTTGCCAGAGTAGAGGAGTATTGTCTTCACAATGTGATGTATTGTTAAACAGATATGAATACTAAATGAGAGGGGAATTTCCATTGTGGAACTGGAGGAGAGTTCGAGTGGATAGGTAAGGAAAACCAAAGCAAGGCATGATCGGAAATTGAAATGGGCTCTATTGTAGAAGAGAAAATTGAAGGAAAGAGGTGTTGTGTGATAAATACATAGTCTATTAGTCTATACAAGAGAATGTATTATGAGCAGCTGAGTGACATGTAAAGTCTCTGTCAATCGGATGTAATGCGCACCAAGTGTCTATTAATTGTAGGGTTTTGGTTAAGTGGGGAATATCCAACTTTGGAAGACGAAAAGAGTCTGGAGGGGGCTGTGAGCGATCCAAATATACAGATGATATTAACTTAAAATCACCACATAATATTACATTTCCGGAGCTGTAAGGAACCAATCTAGTCAGTACATTTTGGAAGAAAGGTCTACAGTAAGAATTCGGGGCATCACAGTTACAAAAAATGTAAGGATGATCATCTATTGTCACTCTCACAAGGAGAAATCTTCACTGAGGATTAATATCTGTAGAAATCATTACTATATTAATATGGTGTTTAACCATTAACACAATGCCTCTAGATTTTGAATTATAAGGAGCTGCAGCAATCAGGGTCCAACTAAAGATTGTAGTTTTAGCGTTCTCAGCTGAGTGAGATGTGTTTCTTGAAGAAATACCAACTCTATTTTTTGCTTAGATAGGTATAGAAGAATTTTTCGGCATTTAGCCGGAGTGTTAATGCCTCCTACATTCAAAGTGCCAATCTTAATCTCAATCATTTACTCACCCATAAAAATGTAGCATCAAGGGTGTAGTACTGCTGGCCTTGTAGATACGGAAATACAGTTGCAACCTGGAGATGGGGATAGGAGGTGGAGGGACAGAGGTAAAATCTAAATACACAACATGGTTATGTATAAGGTTTGATAGTCAAACCAACTCCTGGAAAGAAACATTAGCATAGTAATAGATCTCTATGAACAAAGGGGGATAGGGGTTCAACAATGGGCTCCAAGCAATATCCCGGCCGGGTTCCTATACATAGTCATGGAGCTGCAATATATGTAAACAGTGAACAGGGAAATATATATATATATATATATATTTAATTTAAGAAGCAGAAATAATGTAAGACTAAATCAGCAAAATATAGAAACATAGAAACATAGAATTTGTCGGCAGATAAGAACCACTTGGCCCATCTAGTCTGCCCCTTTTTTTTTTATATTATTTTTATCTCTAACCTTATTTGATCCTTATTTCTTTGTAAGGATATCCTTATGTCTATCCCATGCATGTTTAAATTGCTCTACTGTCTTAGCCTCTACCACCTCTGATGGGAGGCTATTCCACTTGTCCACTACCCTTTCTGTGAAATAATTTTTCCGCAAATTTCCCCTGAACCTCCCCCCCTCCAGTCTCAGTGCATGTCCTCGTGTCCTATTGCTTCTCTTCATTTGGAGAATGTTTCCCTCCTGGACTTTGTTAAAACCCTTGATATATTTGAAAGTTTCTATCATGTCCCCCCTTTCCCTTCTCTGCTCCAAACTATACATATTGAGATTTCTTAGTCTTTCTGGGTATGTTTTGTGATGTAGGCCATGCACCATTTTAGTTGCCCTCCTTTGTACAGTTTCTAATGTATTAATATCCTTTTGAAGATATGGCCTCCAGAACTGAATACAGTATTCTAGATGAGGCCGTACCAATGACCTATTGTCACGATCCGGGTATCTGGACGCCATTTCTTACCTATCAGATGCCTCCTAAGGCTGACTCAGCGCTCCAGGACCGGATCCCATCTGTTATCCTGATGTGCACATTCCCGCATCCTCTCCTGTCTCTCTGGACGCAGTCACAGTAATGCCTTATACATCTGGCATGGCGTCTCCCGCGGCCTCCGCCGCCGTCCCTGAGCTTCTGCATTCAGAGTGGCGATTACGTCAGCCACGGCCTCCGCTGTGTCCGCGTGGTCGGATGTGCATCTGTCAGCCTGGCGTCTCCTGTCTCCGGTGGCCGGCGCCGCCATTACTGTTTTCCAGACCACATGGATTACAATCCAAACTTCCCTCCAAGTGTCTGCATGGGCGCAGCCATCTTGGATTCTGTCAGTTGATCATTCCTACCAATCCGTTGTCAGTATTATTAATTTGCATAATTGCCTAGCCAATGCCTTCCTTGCTGCAGGTATAAATAGGTTGTGCCTGAGCAAGGAAGGCGTCAGTGCTTTGGTTGTCAAACCTAGTTCCAGTTTGTCTCTCTTCTGTGAATGTCTTTCAGGTTCCAGCTCCTGTCTCCAGACTTCTGCTATAGAGACCCGCACCAGCATTCCATCTGCGGTGTAGCCTGACTCTCCGATCCATTCTGGACTCACCTGTTTCCAGCTACAACATCACCTGCTTCCAGCTCAGCTTCCAGCAGTGTACAGCTTCTCTTAAAGGGCCGGTGTCCTTTCTGCAGTTTACCACTCTCCACCGGTATTATTATTTCTCCGCTCTCAAATTCTACATTTCATCTACATTGCATCGCTCTCAAGCTTTATTTATTATTTAACTGGTTCCAGCCAGTATCCACTCCGTGCCAACACCTGTCTGGTTCTAACCAGTACCCACAGCAGCATTTTATCTACAGCAGTCCAGCTCTCCCTGGAACACCAGCTGGTACGACCCTGGGCTTTCCTCATTGCTACAGTTGAGCCTGGTAAGGACTTTCCAACTTGCAGATAATAAGAACTGTCTCATACCACCAGAGCTCTGTGGCCCCTGCCACCCTGTAGTACCCAGGAACTGTATTATTATTTCTCTGCTGATTTTTATGTTACTTTTTACTGCTACTGTGATGCATGGAGTTTGTCATAAATAAATATCATTGACTTTTACTCAAGTTGTCGTGGTCACGCCTTCGGGCGGTTTCTCTTCATGTTACTTACATGTCCAGGGGTCTGATACAACCTCCCAGGTTCCGTTACATCTCAGCCCCTACAACTGAGGCTGCCTTCCGTCAGCTCAGGCCCTCAGTTGTGACAGTAAGCACTGACGAAATGAATCCAGCCGGAGACCAGGATTAAGTGGCCAGGCCGATGCAAGAACTGGCAGCCCGACTTGAACATCAGGAGGCTGCACAGGGCCACATCATCCGCTGTCTCCAGGATTTCTCTACTCGGCTGGATGGGATTCAGACAACTCTCCGTGGATCAGGCGCATCTGGGGCGTCAACCACAGTGACTCCAACTATAACCCCACCCACCTTACCCGTTTCTGCTCCACGTCTTCATCTTCCAACGCCAGCAAAATTTGACGGATCTCCAAGATTCTGCAGGGGATTTCTCAACCAGTGTGAGATTCAGTTTGAGCTACAACCTGGCAATTTTCCCAGTGACCGTACAAAAATTGCCTACATCATCTCACTTCTCAGTGGCTCAGCCCTTGACTGGGCATCACCGTTATGGGAGAGGTCCGACACCCTGCTATCTTCTTACACTGCATTCGTGTCAACATTCAGGCGCATCTTCGACGAGCCAGGCCGGGTAACTTCAGCTTCGTCTGAGATTCTCCGTTTACGCCAGGGATCACATACTGTAGGACAATATCTTATACAGTTCCAGATCCTGGCATCTGAACTGGCATGGAACGACGAGGCCCTGTATGCTGCATTCTGGCATGGTTTATCCGAGCGTATTAAAGATGAGTTAGCTACCAGAGACTTACCCTCCAAGTTAGATGAGCTAATCTCACTTTGTACAAAAGTTGACTTACGTTTCAGAGAGAGAGCAACTGAGCGTGGAGGATCATCTGCTCCAAAATCTTCTGCTCCTCCTCCTCGCCAACTGTCACCAACTAAAGATGAACCCATGCAAATTGGCCGTTCCCGTTTAACTCCTGCTGAGCGCCGAAGACGTCTCTCTGAGTCTCTCTGTCTGTATTGTGCAGCCCCGTCTCACACTATTCATGCCTGTCCCAAACGTCCGGGAAACTTCAAATCCTAGCTCGCCAAGGAGAGGGCCGGCTAGGAGTAATGATCTCCTCTCCATCTCCTCAAGATTGTAATCTCCCAGTCTCGCTTCAAGTTGCTCAACGTTATCAGAACGTCATTGCCCTCCTGGATTCCGGAGCAGCTGGGAACTTTATTACCGAAGCCTATGTTAAACGGTGGTCCCTACCCACCGAGAGACTTACTTCCTCCTTTTCCTTAACTGCCGTGGATGGCAGTAAAATTTTTGATACAGTCATTGCTCTAAGGACTCTACCAGTTCGTCTGAGAGTGGGAGTTCTTCATTCCGAACTTATTTCACTTTTAGTGATTCCAAGAGCCACACATCCTGTGGTCCTGGGCCTTCCATGGCTCCGTCTTCACAATCCTACAATTGATTGGACGACTACGCAAATCCTGGCATGGGGTCCCTCCTGTGCTGAGACATGTTTGTTTAAAGTGTTGCCTGTCTGTTCTTCCTCCCCCAGGTCGTCTGATGTTCCACCTCCTCCATATCAAGATTTCACGGATGTGTTCAGTAAAGCTTCTGCTGATATCCTTCCTCCTCATAGAGAATGGGACTGCCCGATTGATCTCGTTCCAGGGAAGGTTCCACCTCGAGGCCGAACTTATCCGTTGTCTCTGCCCGAGACGCATTCTATGGAGGAATACATTAAAGAGAACCTAGCAAAGGGGTTCATTCGACCTTCTTCTTCTCCAGCCGGCGCAGGCTTCTTTTTTGTAAAAAAGAAAGATGGTGGTCTGCGGCCATGCATCGACTACAGAGGTTTGAACGACATTACCATCAAGAACCGCTATCCTTTACCCCTGATTACTGAGCTCTTTGACAGAGTTAGCGGAGCTACCATCTTTACAAAGCTGGACTTGAGAGGTGCATACAATCTCATCCGGATCCGTAAGGGTGACGAGTGGAAGACCGCATTTAACACCCGTGACGGACATTATGAGTACCTCGTCATGCCCTTCGGATTGAGCAATGCTCCAGCTGTCTTCCAGCATTTCGTCAATGAGATCTTCAGAGACATTCTATACCGTCATGTCGTGGTCTATCTAGATGATATCCTCATTTTTGCCAACAATTTAGAGGAACATCGTTTTTGGGTAAAGGAGGTTCTGTCCCGTCTCCGTGTCAATCATCTCTATTGCAAATTAGAGAAATGCGTCTTTGAAGTCAAGTCCATTCCGTTTCTAGGGTACATTGTGTCCGGTTCCGGACTAGAGATGGATCCTGAGAAACTACAAGCAATCCAGAATTGTCCGGTACCCTTAACCCTCAAAGGGGTCCAGAGGTTCTTAGGGTTCGCCAATTATTACCGAAAGTTTATACGAGACTTTTCCACCATTGTGGCGCCTATTACTGCTTTCACCAAGAAGGGTGCTAACCCGTCCAAGTGGTCTGAAGAAGCCATGCAAGCTTTTCATCTTTTAAAACAGAGGTTCATCTCTGCGCCTGTCCTGAAACAGCCTGACATCGACTCTCCTTTCATCCTAGAGGTGGATGCCTCCTCCGTTGGAGTAGGAGCGGTGTTATCTCAGAGGGCTAAAGATGGCCATTTACATCCTTGCAGTTTCTTCTCACGGAAGTTCTCCCCAGCGGAGCGCAACTATGCCATTGGCGACCAGGAGTTGCTAGCCATCAAGCTCGCTCTAGAGGAGTGGAGATATCTGTTGGAGGGAGCTTCTCATTCAATCACCATCCTTACAGACGACAAGAACCTTCTATATCTGAAAGGCGCACAATGTCTCAACCCTCGTCAGGCCAGATGGGCACTTTTCTTTTCCAGGTTCGACTTTAAACTCCAGTTCTGTCCGGGCTCTCAGAATCGCAAGGCCGATGCCCTTTCCCGCTCATGGGAGCAAGAAAATGAGTCAGAGTCTTCAGACAAGCATCCTATTATAAGTCCGTTGGCATTCTCCACGGTAGGGATGGACTCTACGCCCCCATCAGGGAAAAGTTTTGTGAAGCCGACACTAAGGAAGAAGCTCATGCATTGGGCCCATGCTTCCCGCTTTGCCGGACATACAGGTATCCAAAAAACCCTGGAGTTTATCTCTAGGTCCTATTGGTGGCCAACTCTGAAAAAGGACGTTTTGGAGTTTATTGCATCTTGCCCAAAGTGTGCTCAACATAAAGTATCCCGCCAGTCGCCTGCGGGGCAACTGGTTCCACTATCTGTTCACCGTCGACCATGGACCCATTTGTCGATGGATTTTATTACAGATTTGCCCATGTGCAACAAGTTTAATACCATCTGGGTGGTAGTTGACCGGTTCACCAAGATGGCACACTTCATTCCTCTCACCGGTCTTCCGTCAGCTTCCAAGTTGGCTCAAGTATTCATACAAGAGATCTTTCGACTCCACGGTCTTCCAGAAGAAATTATCTCAGATCGAGGAGTTCAATTCACAGCCAAATTCTGGCGAAGTTTATGTCAAGCCCTCCAAGTCAAGCTAAAGTTTTCCACGGCTTACCATCCTCAGACCAATGGTCAAACTGAGAGGGTGAATCAGGACTTGGAGTCCTTCCTCCGCATCTATGTGTCCTCCTCTCAAGATGACTGGGTTCAATTACTTCCCTGGGCCGAGTTCTGTCATAACAACCAGTATCATTCTTCATCTTCTTCAACACCATTCTTCACCAACTTTGGATTCCACCCTAAAGTCCCTGAGTTCCAACCGCTTCCAGCAACTTCTGTTCCCGCAGTGGATATCACCTTGCATCAGTTTGCCAATATCTGGAAGAGCGTACGATCAGCTCTGCTCAAGGCATCGTTCAGGTACAAGAAGTTTGCGGATAAGAAGCGTCGAGCAGTTCCTGCTCTCAAGGTGGGTGATCGGGTATGGTTATCCACGAAGAATTTGAGGTTAAGAGTTCCCAGTATGAAGTTTGCACCTCGCTACATCGGTCCTTTTAAAATTGATCAAGTCATCAATCATGTTGCTTACAGACTCCAGTTGCCTCCCTTCTTAAAGATACCCAGGACATTCCATGTTTCCCTGTTGAAACCGCTAATCTTGAATCGGTTTCATTCCTCACTTCCTCCAACTCCGAAAGTCCAAACTCAACGAGGCATTGAGTATGAAGTAGCCAAGATCCTGGACTCACGTCACCGTTACGGTCAACTTCAGTATCTTATTGACTGGAAGGGTTATGGCCCTGAGGAACGTTCATGGACCAATGCTTCTGATGTCCATGCTCCTGCCTTGGTCCGGAGATTCCATTCCAAGTTTCCTCAAAAGCCAAAGAAGTGTCCTGAGGCCACTCCTAAAGGGGGGGGGGGGGGGGGGGTGCTGTCACGATCCGGGTATCTGGACGCCATTTCTTACCTATCAGATGCCTCCTAAGGCTGGCTCAGCGCTCCAGGACCGGATCCCATCTGTTATCCTGATGTGCACATTCCCGCATCCTCTCCTGTCTCTCTGGACGCAGTCACAGTAACGCCTTATACATCTGGCATGGCGTCTCCCGCGGCCTCCGCCGCCGTCCCTGAGCTTCTGCATTCAGAGTGGCGATTACGTCAGCCGCGGCCTCCGCTGTGTCCGCGTGGTCGGATGTGCATCTGTCAGCCTGGCGTCTCCTGTCTCCGGTGGCCGGCGCCGCCATTACTGTTTTCCAGACCACATGGATTACAATCCAAACTTCCCTCCAAGTGTCTGCATGGGCGCAGCCATCTTGGATTCTGTCAGCTGATCATTCCTACCAATCCGTTGTCAGTATTATTAATTTGCATAATTGCCTAGCCAATGCCTTCCTTGCTGCAGGTATAAATAGGTTGTGCCTGAGCAAGGAAGGCGTCAGTGCTTTGGTTGTCAAACCTAGTTCCAGTTTGTCTCTCTTCTGTGAATGTCTTTCAGGTTCCAGCTCCTGTCTCCAGACTTCTGCTATAGAGACCCGCACCAGCATTCCATCTGCGGTGTAGCCTGACTCTCCGATCCATTCTGGACTCACCTGTTTCCAGCTACAACATCACCTGCTTCCAGCTCAGCTTCCAGCAGTGTACAGCTTCTCTTAAAGGGCCGGTGTCCTTTCTGCAGTTTACCACTCTCCACCGGTATTATTATTTCTCCGCTCTCAAATTCTACATTTCATCTACATTGCATCGCTCTCAAGCTTTATTTATTATTTAACTGGTTCCAGCCAGTATCCACTCCGTGCCAACACCTGTCTGGTTCTAACCAGTACCCACAGCAGCATTTTATCTACAGCAGTCCAGCTCTCCCTGGAACACCAGCTGGTACGACCCTGGGCTTTCCTCATTGCTACAGTTGAGCCTGGTAAGGACTTTCCAACTTGCAGATAATAAGAACTGTCTCATACCACCAGAGCTCTGTGGCCCCTGCAACCCTGTAGTACCCAGGAACTGTATTATTATTTCTCTGCTGATTTTTATGTTACTTTTTACTGCTACTGTGATGCATGGAGTTTGTCATAAATAAATATCATTGACTTTTACTCAAGTTGTCGTGGTCACGCCTTCGGGCGGTTTCTCTTCATGTTACTTACATGTCCAGGGGTCTGATACAACCTCCCAGGTTCCGTTACATCTCAGCCCCTACAACTGAGGCTGCCTTCCGTCAGCTCAGGCCCTCAGTTGTGACACCTATACAGTGGCATTAATACTTCTTTCTTTCTGCTGCTGATTCCTCTCCCAATGCAGCCAAGCATCTGACTAGCCTTCCTCATTGCCTTGTTACATTGCTTACCTGCCTTTAAGTCATCTGAAATAGTGACTCCTAGATCCCTTTCCTCCTCAGTAGTTTCCAGTATAGTACCATTAATACTGTATTTAGCTTTAGGATTTTTGAGACCCAAGTGCATGATTTTGCATTTTTTGGCATTAAACTGTAATTGCCAGACTCTTGACCATTCCTCTAATCTACCTAGATCCTCAATCATTTGTTTTACCCCACCTGGTGTGTCTACCCTGTTGCATACCTTTGTGTCATCTGCAAAAAGGCATACTTTCCCTTTAATGCCATTTGCAATGTCACCAATAAAGATATTAAAAAGCACTGGTCCAAGTACAGATCCCTGGGGTACTCCACTGGTAACATTTCCCTCCTGTGAATGCACTCCATTTACCACAACTCTCTGTTTTCTATCTTTCAACCAAGATCTTATCCATTCAATAATCCTAATATCCAATCCCAAACTTTCAAGTTTATTTAGCAGTCTGCGATGTGGAACTGTGTCAAAAGCCTTACTAAAGTCTAGATAAGCTATATCCATGGCTCCACCTTTATCCATCACTTTAGTCACACAATCAAAAAAGTCAATAAGATTTGTTTGACATGATCTCCCCCCTGTGAATCCATGCTGTTTGGGATCCAGTAAATTGCCGGATTTGAGATAATCTACAACTCTTTCTTTTAAGAGTGTTTCCATCAATTTCCCTACTAATGATGTAAGACTCACTGGTCTGTAGTTGTTTGCCTCTTCCTTGCTTCCACTTTTGTGCAGTGGGACTACGTTTGCTCTTTTCCAGTCCCCTGGAATTACTCCTGTAGCTAATGACTGGTTGAATAATTATGTCAATGGTGCTACCAGCACCTCTTTAAGTTATTTTAGTATCCTTGGATGTATCCCATCTGGCCCCATAGATTTGTCCACTTTCAGCTTTGAGAGTTCTGTTAGGACCTTCTCCTCTGTAAATGTACTTGTTTCATTTTCCTGAATATCCCTGCAACTTAACTGTGGCCCCTTCCCCTCTCTTTCAGTAGTAAATACTGAGCAAAAATAATCATTAAGATGATCTGCTATTAAATTGTCTTCTTCAACAAAATAGGAGTGTAAAAGTATATATATATATATATATATATATATATATATACACTGCTCAAAAAAATTAAGGGAACACTAAAATAACACATCCTAGATCTGAATGAATGAAATATTCTTTTTAAATACTTTGTTCTTTACATAGTTGAATGTGCTGACAACAAAATTACACAAAAATTATCAATGGAAATCAAATTTATTAACCCATGGAGGTCTGGATTTGGATTCACACTCAAAATGAAAGTGAAAAAACACACTACAGGCTGATCCAACTTTGATGTAATGTCCTTAAAACAAGTCAACATGAGGCTCAGTAGTGTGTGTGGCCTCCACGTGCCTGTATGACCTCCCTACAATGCCTGGGCATGCTCCTGATGAGGTGGCGGATGGTCTCCTGAGGGATCTCCTCCCAGACCTGGACTAAAGCATCTGCTAACTCCTGGACAGTCTGTGGTGCAACGTGGCGTTGGTGGATGGAGCGAGACATGATGTCCCAGATGTGCTCAATTGGATTCAGGTCTGGGGAATGGGCGGGCCAGTCCATAGCATCAATTCCTTCGTCTTGCAGGAACTGCTGACACACTCCAGCCACATGAGGTCTAGCATTGCCTTGCATTAGGAGGAACCCAGGGCCAACCGCACCAGCATATGGTCTCACAAGGGGTCTGAGGATCTCATCTCGGTAGCTAATGGCAGTCAGGCTACCTCTTGCGAGCCCATGGAGGGCTGTGCGGCCCTCCAAAGAAATGCCACCCCACACCGTTACTGACCCACTCCCAAACCGGTCATGCTGGAGGATGTTGCAGGCAGCAGGACGTTCTCCATGGCGTCTCCAGACTCTGTCACGTCTGTCACATGTGCTCAGTGAGAACCTGCTTTCATCTGTGAAGAGCACAGGGTGCAAGTGGCAAATTTGCCAATATTGGTGTTCTCTGGCAAATGCCAAACGTCCTGCACGGTGTTGGGCTGTAAGCACAACCCCCACCTGTGGACATTGGACCCTCATACCACCCTCATGGAGTCTGTTTTTGATCGTTTGAGTAGACACATGCACATTTGTGGCTTGCTGGAGGTCATTTTGCAGGGCTCTGGCAGTGCTCCTCCTGTTCCTCCTTGCTCAAAGGCGGAGGTAGCGGTCCTGCCGCTGGGTTGTTGCCCTCCTACGGCCTCCTCCACGTCTCCTGATGTACTGGCCTGTCCCCTGGTTGCGCCTCCATGCTCTGGACACTATGCTGACAGACACAGCAAACCTTCTTGCCACAGCTCGCATTGATGTTCCATCCTGGATGAGCTGCACTACCTGAGCCACTTGTGTGGGTTGTAGACTCCATCTCATGCTACCACTAGAGTGAAAGCACCGCCAGCTTTCAAAAGTGACCAAAACATCAGCCAGAAAGCATAGGAGCTGAGAAGTGGTCTGTGGTCACCACCTGCAGAACAACTCCTTTATTGGGGGTGTCTTGCTAATTGCCTATAATTTCCACCTGTTGTCTATTCCATTTGCACAACAGCATGTGAAATTGATTCTCAATCAGTGTTCCTTCCTAAGTGGACAGTTTGACTTCACAGAAGTGTGATTGACTTGGAGTTACATTGTGTTGTTTAAGTGTTCCCTTTATTTTTTTGAGCAGTGTATATACTATATATATATATATATATATATATATATATATATATATATCTATCAGGTGCGCTTACAGTGGTAAGATAGCTCACCAATTAACCCAATTGAATTTCATCAGAGTTGTATGTAGGTAAGATTAGGCGTGTGAGTGATAGTAAAATAGAGGAGACTAAACTGGCACATGCACTGGGGCTTCAATAGTGACTATAGCTAAAAAGTCACAAAAAAATGAGCACTTAACAATAAAGTACCTAACAATATGAATTTTATGTATCAAGAGTAACAGTATTATAATGAGAATCACAAAGTAAACATGTGAGAGACTTATGTGGAGGAGAGAGAAAAGGTTGGGTCGGCAATATCCTCATGATCTGTAGCCAAATAGTCCCGTATATAAGCGGTAGCATCTTCAGGTGAAGTGAAATCAATATGTCTTTCTCCTTCGTAAATGCATAGTTTAGCTGGATGAATGACAGTGAATTTTTGCTTTGCAGTAACCAGTTTTGAGAATATAGGGTTGAACACTTTGCGGGCTTTTGTTAATTCAGCAGAAAAATCCTGAAAAATATACAGCCTGTGATTTTGCCATATTAAATTGCGGTGTTGTCTGTAAGCAGACCAGAAAGCCACTTTATGTAAGTAATTGAGACATCTAAATAGAGTAACACGAGGGCATCCGTCAGGGGAACGTGGAGTGGGGCCATCCCTATGAACACGTTCAATTACTAAATCTTTACATGTATCTGTGATTCCAAATATTGATGGCAAGGTATCTTGACAAAACGGGCAAGATCAGCACCTTTAATAGACTCTGGGAGACCTACTAATCGTATATTATTCCGCCTGGAGTGATTTTCGGCATCATTGAATCGGTTCCATAGCTGGTAATTTTCTTTTTCAAGACGTTTAATGTTGCTCTGGACATCAGCCTTATCATGGCACAACCCACCAATTCAGTTTTCATTTACAGTGACTTTATGCTGCAGCATTTGCAAGTGTTGTGTAATGTCTGCAACTGCCTTATTAAGTAGTGGGGCCACGGCCCTTGTAATGGCATCCTCAAGGTCAGCATGTGTGAGAGGCATGACTAGAGTACAACTGACCTGCGGGGAGTCAGGGCTTTGCTGTACAGTGGCTGATTTCTTTGGTGCTAGAGACAATGGCGGGGTTGTAATGCCTGGCGCCAAATTGGTATTGGCCTGGTGCTTTACCTGACGGCTGGCTGTGGCTGCAGAAGCCTTCTTCACTGGGGTGGTTGGGGACACGAATCTGTCCATATGTGTAGCATGAGGCAGAGAGTAGATTCCGCCGTAATATGAAACTGAAGCAAATGCTACTGGTCCAGAACTGCAGGCATCTTGTTACTCATACTCCTCAATAAATGGGTTTAAATACCTTCATTTTATGTGAATTATTTCCAATATACTATACATTCAAGTTATAACCAGGCACAATGAATTATAGATCCTCCACTCAGTAAGCCAGGACACCCACAGACCCACAGGAGGACCACAGAATGTGCCATTTGAAAAAAAAAAGAAAAGAAAACAGTTAATTATCAAAATCCTTCTAGTACCTTTTTTTTTTTTTTTTTTTGGGGGGGGGAGGGAGGGGGCAGGGGGCTGGTGGGTGAAGTGTCTCTATATATATATTGTTCTGAAATAAGATATAGTAAATAATGACATCCTACATAAAGCAATTTGTACAAGTTTTTATAAAACTAAACATTTTGCAGCATTACTAGATTAATAGATTATGTCATTTCAATTCCCTGCTATCTATATAATAGAAATCAAGCAGCTAAATGATGGCTATGTTTGTTAAACAGAATATAAGAGATGCAGAGCCTCTTTATTCTCCAGTAAAGGCAACTGTAGCCTATTGTTCTATTGTATCATTTAATGGCTAAATGTACTTGGGAAGGTGAACATCTGTGATCTATTGTGTTTCCAGAAAAATATATTGTTCTCATTTAGCCCCATTGTGGACTTAATGACTGGATGGGTTGTTTTTTTTTGTAATTCTTGGTACTTGTAAACTTCACAAAATATTTCGGTTTTCACATTGCGGCCACATTTACTTTTACATATATTGCTATATTTGCAGAAATAAATGTAAAACAATGATGATGTGTTTTCATATATATATATATTTTTAACATTTTTAAACTGGTGGAGAACCTAAGGAACGCAAGAACTCTAGGTCAGTGCTTATTAAAGTCTGCATTTAAGTTGCACAGTGCGTGCGCTCCGAATATGTTCATAGTGTACAGGGGCAGATGTGTTAACCTGGAGAAGGCATAAGGAAGTGATAAACCAATGATAAGTGCAAAGTGATAAATGCACCAGCCAATCAGCTCCAATATGTAAATGAACTGTTAAGAGCTGATTGACTGGTGCGTTTATCACCTTGCATTTATCACTTGTTTATCACTTCCTTATGCCTTCTCCAGGTTAATACATCTGCCCCTCTGAGAGTCTCAGACCATAGAGCCAGGCAACATAAAAACCAATACTCAGTACCCTAGACAGACCCCCTCAATATACAGTACCTGGTGCCCAGAGATAAACTCTTCCGTTGCTTATGGAAGTTATGCCAGTCATTGTCACTTAATTTATTGAATAGTAATACTCATGGTAACAATCTTATTGTGGTACAGATTATAGGCAGTGGCTGGTAATGGCAGTTGATGAGTAAACTCACTAAAAGGTGATTATCACATGGTCCCATGAATCAGACAGAACATTAATACAGAGTATAGTAAATAATGACATAAACTATGGGGTATAAGGCAGTGGCGTAACTAGGGCCCCGCAGCCACTGCGATCGCTTGGAGGCGCATGGCTGCGGGGGCGCCGGCGCCGCCACCACCACCACTGATTTCTACTATTTTGGGACGGACTCGGGAGGGCACAGTGCGCGCCTCTCCTGTGTGTCCCTCCTGGGTCTCCGGCGGCAGCGTCGTGTCTGTTAAATGAACTGCTGGTTTGTGAGCTCTGATTGGCTCACGAACCGGCAGTTCATTTAACAGATACGCCTCTGCCGCCGGAGACCCAGGAGGGTCACACAGGGGAGGCGCACACTGTGCCCTCCCGTGTCCTTCCCAAAACAGCACAGCATCGGGGGAGCCCGGGGGGGGGGGGGGTACCTGGCACTGGGGGCTCATATTTGGCTCTGGGGGGTATATATGTACCACTGGGGGAGCATATTTGGAACTGGGGGGTATATGTGTACATGGCACTGGGGGAGCATATTTGGCACTGGGGGGGTATATGTGTACCTGGAACTGGGGGAGCATATTTGGTACTGGAGGGGTATATATGTACCTGGCACTGGGGGAGCATATTTGGCACTGGGGGGTATATATGTACCTGGCACTGGGGGAACATATTTGGCACTGGGGGGGTATATATGTACCTGGCACTGGGGGAGCATATTTGGCACTGGGGGGTATATATGTACCTGGCACTGGTGAAGTATTTTTGTACCTGGCACTGGGGGGGGCATATTTGGCACTGGGGGTATATGTGTACCTGGCACTGGGGGGGGCATATTTGGCACTGGGGGTATATGTGTACCTGGAACTATGGGGGCATATTTGGCATGGGGGGCATATGGGGCACTGGGGGCATATGTGTATCTGGCACTGTATGGGAATATCTGCCACTAGGGGCATATGTGGCACTGGGAGCACAGGCCTAGCAACAAGCATTACCCCCTGGTTACAAGCACAACACCCAGCTCATGAAATCCCTGGCAACAAGCATTACCCCCTAGCAACGAGCATGACACCCAGTGCATGAAACCCCTGGCAACAAACTTGAAACACAGCACGTGATACCTCTGGCAACAAGCATAACACCCAGCGCATGAAACCCATGGCAACGAGCATGACACCCTGAGCATGAAGACCCCTGGCACCGTGCATAGAACCAAGAGCATGAAACCCCTGGCAACGAGCATGTAATTTAAAAGTAATTAGAAGCCTTACTCTAGGACTTAATGTGTAATGGGCATTACGGTGTTGGTATACTATATCACGGGCATTGTGGTATGTGGGATAATGTCTAAGGGCCATTGCAGTATGTGGCATAATGTATAATGGGCATTACTATAAGGAGGAAAAATGACAAATAATGTAAGGGGCATGAATCAGGATTATAATTTTCTCCTGTGGTTGCCAACGTCTGGGCGTGCAGGTTGCAAAACTGGGGTATAAGGTAGTCTTTCCCTCCAATGCCACGCCCCTTTAAGCAAAGCCACGCCCATTTCAGCAAGGCCACACGTGCAGATTCATTGCTTTACTAGTGCCAATTATGGGGGGGGGGGGGGGGGGAGTGGGCGCCAGAGAATGTTTTGGCTTGGGGGAGAAAAATTCTAGTTACGCCCCTGGCATAAGGGGTCTATTTACTAAACCTTGGATGTAGATAAGGTGGACGGACATAAAGTACCAGCCAATCACTGTCTAACTGCCATGTCACTGGCTGGGTTTGAAAAAGGACAGGAGCCGATTGGCTGGTACTTTATCTCCATCCAAGGCTCAGTAAATAGACCAATTTGTTAAAATGTCATTTTGACAAAAAAAAATTATTTTGTTTGAATGGTGATTGATTAAATATAAATAGTGGTGGAATAAAGATTGGTTAAGGAAACCAAACAAACTAATTCACACCGCAAATCCTCTACTGTTGTTCAACTCCCCTTCCAACATTCCACATAAATCACATCCGAGCAGATGAAGCCGTCACTCATGGCAGGGCAGTGTCGAACTTTATGAGGAGAGTGCACCCAATAAAACTTTATAACGTTATCGACATTTGGTACAATATTTGCCCATGCAAGACATTGATAAAGGTATAAGACATAGGGCTGTATGCATCATCGCTTGGAGAGTGATAAATTGGAGAGAGAAAAAGCATCAGCCAATCAGCTCCTGACTGCCATGTCACAGGCTGTGTTTGAAAAATGACAGTTAGGAGCTGGCTAGCTTGTAGTTTTTCACTTTCCATTTTATCACTCTACAAGCGAGGATGCATCTAGCCCATAGGGGCAGATGTACTTAGTTTGAGGAGAGATAAAGTGTAGAGAAATAAAGTACCAGTCAATCAGCTCCTAATTGTCATTTTTCATACACCGCTTGTAACATGGCAGTTAGGAACTGATTGGCTGGTACTTTATCTCTTTCCACTTTATCTCTCTCCAAGGCTTAGTACAACTTCCCCATAACATGGAAGAAGAAAATGGGAAAACCAAGCTGTGCTCTATTATGATACTATAAATTGGTAGGTGTAGCAGATGGGACAGGGCACAGATTAGGTGTCCATGCATTCACCTGATGATAGGCATTCATATGTATGGACACAGGCAAGGCTTGATTAAAGATCACATGGGCCTGGGGCAGCGACGGACTGGGGCCTTAATTCGGCCCTGGCATTTGTGAGGCGTGCCACATGACGTATGGAGTCGTGCCACAAGTCATGGGGTTGTGGACTCGTGGCATGCGCCCATTACCATGGCGACGGTTGCTGGGGTGCACTGCGAGTCCGGGGGCATGGACTCGCGGCTCACCCCCATTTTGCAGCCTTCCTGGCTTTCTGAGTGACCGGTTCGGCCCACCTGCCCATCGGCCCTTCTCGCATGTGCCAGAAGTGCCAGATGGCCAGTACGGCTATGGCCTAGGGTGTAAAATGATACCTGTGTGATAAGTGGCAGGTGCAAAATTATTACTATTGATGTTTTACTAAAAAAGTTAAGGTAGAGAATTACCATTACTTTGAGAGATAAGTAGAAGTACAATCCAAATACTTATGATGTAAAGGATGATCCATTGGGCAGATGTATTAACCTGGAGAAGGCATAAGGAAGTGATAAACCAGTGATAAGTGCAAGGTGATAAACACACCAGCCAATCGGCTCCAATATGCAAATTGACAGTTAGGAGCTGACTGGCTGGTGCGTTTATTACCTTGTGCTTATCACTGGTTTATCACTTCCTTATGCTGTCTCCAGGTTAATACATCTTGAAGAAGTCTGCTGAGACGAAACGCGTTGGGCCTGTATTGACCACCCACTGCTTTTAAGTTAAGTTTGAATTCCTATCCTTTTATTACTTTTGTATGGTTTTACATAGAAACAATTTTCTTGTATTTTAAAAACCTTTTTTGAAACTGTTTTTACTCTCATATATATTAAAAATTATTTTTATAATTTTATAACATCTTTTGGCGTTTTTAAAACACGTAAAAACACTGTTTTTTTTAGCCGTATTTGTCGCCACTATCCCTATCCCCCCATTTTATGGGTGGTCTTCAGTATGCCGGCGGTCGGGCTCCCGGCGACCAGCATACCGGCGCCGGGAGCCCGACAGCCGGCATACCGACACTTATTCTCCGTCGTGGGGGTCCACGACCCCCCTGGAGGGAGAATAAAATAGTGTGGCACGCGTAGCGCGCCACCGTGCCCGTAGCGTGGCGAGCGCAGCGAGCCCGCAAGGGGCTCATTTGCGCTCGCCACACTGTCGGTAAGCCGGCGACCGGCCTCCCGGCGCCGGTATGCTGGTCGCCGGGAGGCCGGCCGCCGGCAGATCGTAGTGAACCCCCATTTTATATATATATATATATATATATATATACACACATATGTGTGTGTATTTGTGTGGTGTGTTTTTGAAAATGTATGTATGTGTGTATGTACAGTATAAATATATATATATATATATATATAGAGAGAGAGAGAGCAATTGTATATAAAGTTGCACTCTCAAATATTGTACAGTTGGTTGAATAAACAATTGGTTACATTGGGCATACAAAGAAATCCAAAACACACAAAAGAGACATAGCAAAGTCAATAAAATAGCTGATAACACAACATTCTTGAAAAGGTCAGTCTACATGGGATGAAGCACAGATACATCAATTGGAGAGCTATAAATGGTTAGCTGGCCTTCTCTTTCTCTATAATTGATCCAACCAAACCATTTCATATGGATAGAGTTAGCTCAGGAAGAATATTTAGCTTCCGCTGTTTCAAATATGAAATGTTTATGAATCTTATTTTGAATAGTCACTAAAGAAGGAAGGTTCTCAGATTGCCACAATTGGGCAATAGCGGCTTTAGTGGCTATCAAGATATGCCCCAAGATATAACAGTCACCTGCAGAGAGGTGGTCTAAGTATAAATGAAATAGTGCTAAAGCTGGGTCCAGGGGGATGGTTAACCCTAAAGCCATGCTAATCATATTGAAAACATCCTTCCAAAGTGGTTGTATAAGTGGGCATTCTCCAGAAAATATGAAAGATATCCCCCGTGGAGCCACACTTTCTCCAACATAATTTAGAATGTGAAGGCCAGATTCTATGTTGCTTTTCAGGGGTGAAGTAGGCCCTCTGTATAAGTTTATAGAACATTTCGGAGTGGTTAACACACTTAGAGACTTTGAAACAAGATCTACATATACTGTCCCATTCTTCATCAATAAAGGATCTATTTAAATCTCTTTCCTATATAGTCTGAGCTTTTAATTTAGCCTGTTTGCTGTTTGATAATTGAAATTGATACCACCACGTGATCCCACATTTATGTGAGAACGACTTTAGTCCGCTTTTAATATAAGCCGGAAGAGAGGGTTTGTGATGATGTGGTGGTGTAAATGAGTGTAACCAGCTTCTCACCTGCAAGTACTTGAAAAAGTCTTGAGTCCGAATCCCAAATCTCTCTTGTAATTGAGAAAAGGACATCAAGTCATCGCCTAAAAATAAATCGCCCAAGGTGGAGAGCCCCTTCCGAATCCAATCTTCTAGAGCAATATTAGGAATCAAAGACATAAGAGTGTTTAACGATAAACAGAGGGACGGTAGTCTAATCTCATCCAAAGAGGACACTAGTTTATGCCATGATTCTAGGGTACTTTTAATAGACTTGCAGAATCCAGACCTACTTTGTGCTGCAGAAAGTGGCATCCAAAATAAATCAGGGCGAGTAATAGCATTCAAATAAGAAGCTTCCCGAGTAACCCAAGGCTTCAGGCTCGAGTTATCAAACCATGCTCTAGACTGACTTAAAAGACAAGCAGCGTGGTACATTTCTATATCTGGGAAAGCTACACCTCCAATTTGGGCAGAATTAGAATCTTTTAGCAATTTTTGGCTTAGAGCCTCTCCACACGTACCTAGTTAAGAGTTGATTAAATTTATTATATAAAAGTTTGGGAAGGGGTCTTGGTATGGCACGAAACAGATACTTTAGTTTTGTCGATAAAACCATTTTAGCTGCAGTGATCCTACCTAGCTAAGACACCTCCTGCAGCATCCGCTCCCCAGTCAGCTCCACAAAAGCTTTTAGTAACAGGACATAATTACACTCAATTAAATTATCTTCCCTGGATAAATTAATCCCTAAATATCTCAAGGAGCAGGACTTCCAGGCGTATTTAAATGATTCCTTCAGCCTAGAGACGACAGCCGGATGCATATTGAGTGGGAGGGCCTCAGTTTTATTAGTGTTTAATTTATAGAAAGAAACTTCCGAATAGTGTTGAAGAATGTTATGAAGGACTGGCAAGGAAGTCTCAGGGTCAGATAGACACAATAAAATATCATCTACAAACAGGCTGATTTTGTGAGATATGCCACCAATAACAGGGCCACTAATCGACTCACGGGACCTAATGCATGCAGCCAAGGGTTCTATCGCCAATGCAAAAATAATAGGAGACAGCGGGCAGCCCTGACGTGTGCCATTGGAGATATTAAAGGCTGAAGAAAGACATCCATTTACAAAGACCCTCGCACAAGGTGTGGAATAAAGTGCCAGTATAGAGTCTAGGATCCTTCCAGAGAAGCCAAATTTGTCTAATGCTAATTTCAGTGTACTGTGCGCCGGGATCCCAACAGCCGGCAAACTGAAGACCACCCATCATATCATGTCATAGGAGCAGTCGGGTGAAGGCAGAATTATCTCATAGCAGTCACATCATAGTAGCGCGCTAGAGCATGATTAAGAGAATGTTCGTGAAATATCGGAATATTACATTAAGTATTCACAAATATACAGAGCGGTGGTGGCGTGGATACATCAATCTACCATGAGAACACCACATCGGATTGTCACGGTTGGTTCTGGGATACCTGCGTCTACACAGAACCTGCAGTATATTATGTATTATATATCGAGCACATTGTGTGAGCAGTACATGTAATTACGTCCATTGACCACAAGATGGGGCAGTTGTAGTAGGAGAAAATACTGCTATATAGAAAGCAAGTTTTCCCAAGATGAAGGGAATGCACAGTCTTCTTAACAATGGCCCCAAAGTGGCATCAGAGCCTGAGCAGTGCTGGAGGGACATCAGACCCGGTCCAGCCAAAGTCCAGATCCTCCCACAGCATCCAGGCACAGCACCTCAGTCAGTCCCAGCACAGACACTGGGATCCAAGATGGCCACCGCATCTCCTGAATGCCTGTCCCGCTGCTGTCCCCCTCTGCCAGACATCCTCCCGACCTGCTGCTACAGGGGGTGTCCACTCTGGGAAGTCTGGGCAGGGTCGTCTTAACAGCAGTGAAGGCCCCTGGGCACAGCAATGCACTGGGCCCCCTACTCATCCTCCCGCAGTAGGGGTGGGGGGTGCTATCAGTGGCAGCTTTGATGTCCCGCAGGCGGTAGGGGGTGTTCTATCTTCCACTCAGCATGTAGGACCTGGAGCAGTAATTTCTTACAATTACTCCTTAACTGCACAGATGGGGCTAAACTGTAGAAACAGGCATTGGGCTGAATGAAGAAGCCCTGGTACATGACTTCCAGGGTGGTAGGGGGTGTTTAATATGTAAGGGAGGGGTGGATAGTGGAGTGGGTTTAATATTTATCATTTTCCGGTGGGAGGGCAGCTTGCTTGACTGCAGATGTCTCAAGTTCCTGAAAATATATTTCTTAGCTTTGAATGGGATACAAAACTAGAGAGTCCCACCTTTCAGAAGGTTTTGGGGACTTGGGCATCAGAGTTCAGGAGCCAGAGCAATTCACCAATGGAAATCTAAAACTGCATATTAGGCGTGTGGAGCTGGAGCAGGGACCAGCTGCTTGAAGGCTGATATCTCTGGTTCTGGGCATAGTAGAGACAAATTGTCAGTGTCCACCAAAAGGGGATATTCACAGCTTTTGGATTATACTCTCAGAAAAACTCTAAGTCAGACAGAACCTGAGATATCTGGCTGGGAACAGCAATTAACAGGCTTGGATGGAGACCACTGCTTTCAAGTCAGATATCTCCGGTTCCCAAGGGCCGATTTTCAAAAATCTGGTACCCCTGGAAAGAGGAGACTTTCAGCTATCAGCCTGGGGCCCTTGGGCAAGAGCCCATTGAGCCCATATGAAAAGACGGCCCTGGGTCTGCGGAAGCCAGCCCATGGCGTCGGTGACCCAGGTAAGTCCTGCGCCACCTCCCGGCGCTGCGCTCCCGCTACAGAGCTGCAAATGCAGGTGCAGGGAGTACTAGAGGCCCCGGTTTCCGGGCGAGTGTAGGCCGCAACCTGCGGGAACATATAGGTCTGCTCCCCGGCTCTGCAGCATTTGGCACCGGGCACAGGGGGTCCGCAGGGAAATAAGGGAGCCCCCGGAGAGGGGTTACTGAGGGTTTTAACCCTGATATGGTGGGTTTAACAGGGTGTAACAGGGGAGCTTGGCAGATGCACGTCTGCACTCCACAACAGCCTGGCCACGGCCACCCATTCTTATAATTTCTTAAAGATTGTAGTAGCCTGACCATTTGGGTTTAGAAAATGGCCAATGTATACAGTACAATACCGTATGTAGATTCCCTAAAATATTGAGTTTACATAAAAACATAGAAACATAAAATTTTACTGCAGATAAGATCCACTTGGCCCATCTAGTCTGACCACTAATTTTTATCATATTTTTATCTCAAATCTTATTTTATCCTTATGTATTTGTAAGGATATCCTTATGTCTATCCCATGCATGTTTAAATTGCTCTACTGTCTTAGCCTCTACTACCTATGATGGAAGGCTATTCCACTTGTCCATTACCCTTTCTGTGAAGTAATTTTTCCTCAAATTTCCACCTGAACCTCCCCCCTCCAGTCTCAGTGCATTTCCTTGTGTCCTATTGCTTCTCATCATTTGGAGAATGTTTCCCTCCTGGACTTTGTTAAAACCCTTGATATATTTGAAAGTTTCTATCATGTCTCCCCTTTCCCTTCTGCTCCAAACTATACATATTGATAGTTCTAAGTCGTTCTGGGTGTATTTTGTGATGTAGGCCATGCACCATTTTAGTTGCCCTTCTTTGTACAGTCTCTAATGTATTACTATCCTTTTGAAGACATGGCCTCCAGAATTTAACACAGTATTCTAGATGGAGCCGTACCAATGACCTATACAGTGGCATTATTACTTTTTTCTTTCTGCTGCTGATTCCTCTCTCAATGCAGCCAAGCATCTGACTAGCTTTCCTTATTGATTTGTTACATTGCTTACCTGCCTTTAAGTCACCGAAATAGTTACTCCTAGATCCTTTTCCTCCTCAGTAGTTTCCAGTATAGTGCCATTAATACTATATTTAGCCTTTGGGTTTTTGAGACCCAAGTGCATGATTTTGCATTTTTTGGAATTAAACTGTAATTTCCACACTCTTGACCACTCCTCTTGTCTTCCTAGATCCTCAATCATTTGTTTTATCCCGCCTGGTGTGTCTACCCTGTTGCATACCTTTGTGTTATCTGCAAAAAGGCATACTTTCCCTTTAATGCCATTTGCAATGTCACCAATAAAGATATTAAAAAGCACTGGTCCAAGTACAGATCCATGGGGTACTCCACTGGTAACATTCCCTCCTGTAAATGCACTCCATTTACCACAAATCTCTTTTTTCTATCCAAGATTTTATCCATTCAATAATCCTAGAATCCAATTACAAGCTTTCAAGTTTATTTAGCAGTCTGCAATGTGGAACAGTGTCAAAAGCCTTACTGAAGTCTAGATAAGCTATATCCACGGCTCCACCTTTATCCATAACTTTAGTCACACAGTCAAAAAAGTCAATAAGATTTATTTGACATGATCTCCCCTCAGTGAATTCATGCTGTTTGGTATCCTGTAAATTGCTGGATATGAGATCATCTACAACTCTTTCTTTTAAGAGTGTTTCCATCAATTTCCCTACTAATGATGTAAGACTCACTGGTCTGTAGTTATTTGCCTCTTCCTTGCTTCCACTTTTGTGCAGTGGGATAATGTTCGCTCTTTTCCAGTCCTCTGGAATTACTCCTGTAGCTAATGACTGGTTGAATAATTCTGTCAATGGTGCTACCAGCACCTCTTTAAGTTATTTTAGCATCCTTGGATGTATCCCATCTGGCCACATAGATTTGTCCACTTTCTGCTTTGAGAGTTCTGTTAGGACCTTCTCCTCTGTAAATGTACTTATTAAATTTTCCTGAATATCTCTGCAATTTAACTGTAGCCCCTTCTCCTCTCTTTCAGTAGTGAATACTGAGCAGAAATACTGTAATTATTAAGATGACCTGCTATTACATTGTCACCCTCTATAAGACTCCCGGTCTCTGTCTTTAGTTTTATTATTCCGCCTTTTGTTTTTCTCCTTTCGCTTATATACCTAAAAAAAGTTTTGCCTCTTTTATCCACTGACTGTGCCATTTTCTCCTCAGCTTGTGCATTTGAACATCTGATTACCTTCTTGGTCTCCTTCTGTCTTACAAGATATATCTATTTGTCTTCATAATTTTGTGTCTGCTTTTATATCCTAAATGCCATCTTTTTTTGCTTTCAGAATGTTTGCTACTTCTTTCGCAAAGCACACTGGCTTCCTTTCCTATAGGTTTTTCTTAAAACTTTGGATACAAAGGTCTATTGCCCTTAATATTGCACTTTATAATGTTTCCCACTGCTCCTGCACTGCTTCCAAGTTCCTCCACTCTGCCAAAGAATCGCTTACACATTTTCCCATCTCTACAAAATCAGCCTTCCTAAAATCCAACATCTTTGTTTTTGTATGGGATGAGTCAGTCTCTGTCTTCATGTTGAACCATACTGCTTGATGATCACTGGATCCCAGGTTTTCACCCACTTTTACGTCCGGTATTCTGTCTCCAACCGTAAGTATTAGGTCTAATATTGCATCTTTCCGAGTGGGCTCCCCCACCAATTGGTGGAGGGATGCTCCCTGAAGGGAATTTTAAATGTCCCTATTTCTAGTGGAACTAGTAACAGACACCTCCCAGTTTACATCAGGAAGATTAAAGATGTTCCGTTAAATACTGTATATTTGTATTTCAGAGTTATGACTGAAATGGGGAACGTTTTGGACATTTTAAAAATAGTTATGTTCCTTCTAGAGAATGACTCACCACTGCATATGCTATGGATTTACACTGTTTAAATGTGTCATTAAATTCTCTAGTGTGGTTTCTAATTTATTCAGATTCTTATAACCTATATTGCCATGGATATTCCTAAACTCTTCAGCAACTATTTGATCAAATACTTCTAAAGCTGATACTCGAGCCAAAGTGGTATCAGGTCGGAATGACCCCCAAGGTTTTGCCCAACTGCTAACAAATTTGCTGCTGCAAACAACTCTGAATTACCCCCCTTGTGGGCATGTATACAACTGTGACTGAGCACAAAAAGGAAACATGTTCATGTCTGCCAATTTAAAATGACCACCTTTAGTGCAGGAAGAATAGATACAAATTGTAAAATGCAAACACTTGCACCTTTTCTGTTAATACACTGATTCCCTTCATAAATACAATCAAACTACACATAGAGGAGTAGACAAAACACAGCTTTGCAGTAAAAGTAAGCTGAAAATAATGATCTGAAAGGCACTTTGCCAAAATGAAGAAAACTTAAAAGGTAAAAGCAACAAAGGATTGGAGCCTTGTGTACTTTCTTGGTTCCAAGTCTTAAATATAGCTTTCTGAATTTTCAATAGGAAAAGTGTTTTTAAGGATCAAGCTAAAAACACACATTCAATTATGTACTTTCTTCATTGTTTAGTTTAAATTGTAAAAAATATAATTCAGTTATTTCTGTCCAAAATGCAGTCTTTTAACTGAAAACGAATAATAAAATCCCTTCATATACAGTATGACAATAAAACACGTAAATGGCTATTCTGTCACTTTTGTTCCCTTACCAAAACGATGTAACTTTCAGCTGTTCCAGTAAATTGTCCACCTTTTTGAGATTCTAGTTGTAATGAATGTTATTCATGTATATTCATGAAACATATAGGGGGGTATTAAATTGTTTGAAAAGTCAGTTGGGTGTCAGTTTTTTCCTTTCTGATAGACAGGAAAAAACAGACACCCAACTGACTTTTCAAACAATTGAATTCCACCCTTAAGGGCCCCATACACTACAGCAACATGTCGGAGGCTAAAGTCAGATGCAATTTCCCTTGAAGCGCTCGTCAGCTTCCCGGGCGGCAGGATCTCATACGATACATCATATGCAGTCCTTTTGCATATGATGTATCATATGCGTTCCCAGCCATGCCTGCGGGATCCGACATTTCACAAGTGCAGACTTACGACCTAGGGGCTGCGATCCGATGCTCACGAGACCGTGCATCTGATGTAAAACACATCCGATTTGCCACTTTTCATTCGATTTGATAACCCGAAAGGTCAAAATCGGATGAAATCGGGCATTATCGTTCTAGTGTATGGGGCCCTTAAGACTTTGTACCTATTAGAAAATGAAAAAAAAAACAACAACAACAATATTTTTATGACTTTTCATTTTAACCAAATGCTCTGACAGAATCTAAACCCGATGATGCTGCCTACTGTAAAATTGATTCAAATGTTGATGATTTTAAAGTAGTTTGTTTCCTAATAAAATCTATAGTAGTCATATATACAGTACATTGCATATGAGCCAACTTTTCTAAATTATTTTTAAGTGCTAACATATATTTCATCATCATCATCATCATCATCATCATCATCATCATCATCATCTTCATCATCATCATCATTGTACAAGATTTTTACATTTTGATGTAAATATAGTGAAAACTAAAACACAAAATAAAGTAACCACTTTGATGTAATGATGTATTATTTCCAGTATAACAGGGAGAATACAAGCATGGGGTCCTCCTAAATTTATGAATGAAGCCTGGGATGATTTACACTACAAGAGGGAGACCATGGGGTTTGGGAATAAAATCTATTGGGTTCTGGTCTGGTCCTGCCAGATCATTTTGTACAATGAAAAGTGTTTCAGCCTTGTTTGTTTCTGGTCCTGGTCAGTTCTGGTTTCCTTAGTCAATTTCCTAATCTAGTCTATTGGTTCTTGGATTCCCTTTACTACCTTATATTATCTCATAGGAGACCACAAATAGGTTGAACTCAATGGACAATTGTCTTTTTTTAACCTTAGATACTATGTTACTATGTTACTATGTTACCTTCAGCCTAAATTACATTTGCCCTGCTGTAAACTATCATTTTAAATAGCTTAGACTATTTTATTAATTCATTTTGGATCAATACGTTTTCAGCAGTATTCCCTTTTTCTATATGTTGTGCGTGTCCTTTCAGTAGTTTTCTAATGAGAAGAAATATTAGAGCCATTCAAGGAGGGTCCATTCGCATATTATTATTATTATTATTATTATTGTTATTATAATGACTGCCCAGTCTGAATTGTCTCAGATTAGTGCCCAGATCAAGGTATCTAAGTGTATTTCTTAGTCAAGATGTACTGTATTAAATGATGGCCCAGTCAGAGGTGTCTGATACAAAGGCCCAGTCTGAGATGAGTGCCCAGTCTGAGCTGTTTGAGATGGCTGTCAGTCTAGTTGATATCCTTGTCTAATGCATCTTAGATAATTGCCCTGTACTTGGTATCTTAGACAATGGCCGAGTTTGAATAGTGGTGAGTTGTCTGCATAATCTGAGGTGTCTGCAAATGAATGCCCAATCTGAGTTGTCTGTGATGACTGTCAGTTTGAAGATCCTTAAGCCTCTGCCAGTCCAAGGTGTCTAAGACAACTGCCAGGTCTGTGGTGTTTAAGATGACTGCCCATTACAAAGTTTCTGAGATATCTGCACAGTCTGAGGAGTCTGAGATGACTGCCCAGTCTGAAAATTATGGAATAACTGCCCTTGTTTCGAGATACAGTACGAGGGCAAACTTTATACACTGGTCTATGGGGCTGAGGATCCAGTTGTCATTTCATTGTCCAGCCTGCCCGGTATCTCAACAAAGACTATTTGGCCAGTGTCTTAGTCACTGCTTTGTCCATCCTTCAAGAGTATAACTATTGCTTTGCCCATGTTGTCTGAGATTACTGCTTTGCTCAAGTTCTCTGTGGGTAGAATTCAAATGTTTTAAAGGCGGTTGGGTGTCTGTTTTTTCCTGTCTATTAGATAGTAGAAAACCGACTCCCAACTGACTTTTCGAACATTTGAATATCCCCCTGAGACTACTATCTAGTCTCTTTGCTGCTGACCTCCCTCTATAACCTTCAGCCTAATTTTTCTTTGCCTTACTGTGGTCTATAACTTTATTTTACACTTTCTTGTGAGTTCTTTTTACTTATGGGTTCATATGCCTTTTCCTTTCATGTTTCAAATGGTCTTCCTGCATTTTTGCTCCATGTCCCATCCTTGCATTATCTTATGTTTCTTGTGAAATCTGAGCTGCTTATTTAAAAATATTTTCTCTTTAAAGTTTTTTTGTCATGTCAGTGCTTACTGCCCCAGTCTGTGCAACCCAGAGGTGGTGCAGCTGTAGGGGCCCACTAAAATAAAAGGATTCATACTGTCTGTCACCTATTGAGTGACAGGGCAAAAAGTAGAGATGTGCGGCTGGCACTTTTCGTGTTTTGTGTTTTGGTTTTGGTTCTAATTCCACCTTCGTGTTTTGGTTTTGGCTTGGTTTTGCCAATACCACCCTTTCGTGTTTTGGTTTTGGTTTTGGATCTGGATGATTTTTTGGGGGAAAACTTAAAAATGGCTAAAATCACAGAATTTGTGGGTAATTTTGATCCTACGGTATTATTAACCTCAATAACATTCATTTCCACTCATTTACAGTCTATTCTGAACACCTCACACCTCACAATATTGTTTTTAGGCCAAAAGGTTGCACAGAGGTTGCTGGATGACTAAGCTAAGCAACACAAGTGGACAACACAAACACCTGGCACATCTAGGAGTGGCACTGCAGTGTCAGACAGGAGGGCATATATAAAAAAAGCCTCAAACTGCACCTCATGCAAAGATGTAGAAGAGGTGCAATGAGGTAGCTGTATGACTAAGCCAAGTGACACAAACAATTGGCCCATCTGGGAGTGGTACTGCAGTGGCAGACAGGATGACACTTTTCAAAAACTAGGCCCCAAACAGCACCTCATGCAAAGATGTAGAAGAGGTGCAATCAGGTAGCTGTATGACTAAGCCAAGTGACACAAACAATTGGCCCATCTAGGAGTGGCACTGCAGTGGCAGACAGGAGGGCAGATATATAAAAAAAGGACCCAAACAGCACCTCATGCAAAGATGTAGAAGAGGTGCAATGCGATAGCTGTATGAATAAGCCAAGTGACACAAACAATTCCCTCTGGAATTATGCAGCAATATCACTGGAATTATATGGCAATATCGCTGGAATTATATGGCAGTACCACTGGACATATACGGCAGTATCACTGGAATTATATGGCAGTACCACTGGACATATACGGAAGTGTCAGACAGGATGGCACTTTAAAAAAAATAGTCCCCAAACAGCACATAATGCACAGAAAAAAAGAGGCACAAGATGCAATTGTCCTTGGGCTCTCTCACCCACCCTTATGTTGCATAAACAGGACATGCACACTTTAACAAACCAATAATTTCAGCAACAGGGTCTGCCACACGACTGTGGCTGAAATGACTGGTTGGTTTGAATCCTGGCAAAGCGAATGAAGGGCTCCATCCACAAGTCCCACATAATCAACGGAATCACTCCGTCTTAGCTCCTCCTTTCATTTCTCTAGCTGCTTCTGCAAAAGCCTGATGAGGGGAATGACCTGACTCAAGCTGGCAGTGTCTGAACTGACTTCATGTGTGGCAAGTTCAAAGGATTGGAGAACCTTGCACATGACAGAAATCATTCTCCACTGCGCTTGAGTCAGGTGCATTCCCCCTCCTTTGCCTATATCATAGGTGGATGTATAGGCTTGAATGGTCTTTTGCTGCTCCTCCATCCTCTGAAGCATATAGAGTGTTGAATTCCACCTCGTTACCACCTCTTGCTTCAGTTGATGGCAGGGCAGGTTCAGGAGTGTTTTCTGGTGCTCCAGTCTTCGGAACGCGAAGGCAGAATGTCAAAAGTGGCCCGCAATCTTTTGGGCCACTGACAGCATCTCCTGTACACCCCTGTCATTTAAAAAAAAATTCTGCACCACCAAATTTAATGTATGTGCAAAACATGGGACGTGCTGGAATTTGCCTAGTTGTAATGCATGCACAATATTGGTGGCGTTGTCCGATATCACAAATCCTAAGGAGAGTCTAAGTGGGGTAATCCAATGCGCGATGATGTCCCTCAGTTTCCGTAAGAGGTTGTCAGCGGTGTGTCTCTTACGGAAAGTAGTGACACATAGCGTAGCCTGCCTAGAAATGAGTTCGGATTTGCAAGATGCTGCTACTGGTGCCGCTGCTGCTGTTGTTGCTGTGGGAGGCAATACATCCACCTAGTGGGCTGTCACAGTCGTATAGTCCTTAGTCTGTCCTGTTCCACCCTTCCACATGTCCGTGGTTAAGTGGACACTGGATACAACCACATTTTTTAGGACGCTGGCGACACTTTTTCTGACGTCTGTGTACATTCTCTGAAGTGGAACCTAGATGGGATTTGGTACCGTGGACACAATACCTCCATCAATTGTTTAAATCCCACTGCACTATTGGCGGATACCGGGCGCAGGTCTAACACCAACATAAGTGTTAAGGCCTCAGTTATCCGCTTTGCAACAGGATGACTGCTGTCATATTTCATCTTTCTCACAAAGGACTGTTACACAGTCAATTGCTTAGTTGAAGTAGTACAAGTGGGCTTCTGACTTACCCTCTGGGATGATGATCGACTCCTAGCAGCAACAACAGCAGCGGCGGCAGCAACAGCAGCAGTAGGCGTACCACTCAAGGGTCCTCCTGAGGAATCCCGGTTAGGAGAGGACTCGTCAATCTTGCCAAGGACATGGCCTGCAGGACTACTGATGTTCATGGCTGAGGAGGAAGTTGACGTTGAGGGAGTTGGTCGTGTGGCTTGCAGGAGCTTGGGTACAAGAGGAAGAAGGGATTTAGGTGTCAGTGGACTGCTTTCGCTCTAACCCAAAGTTTCACAACTTGACACTGACTTCTGAGGAATGCGCTGCAGGTGACGTATAAGGGAGGATGTTCCTAGGTGGTTAACTTCCTTACCCCTACTTATGACAGATTGACAGAGGCAACACATGGCTTGACACGTGTTGTCCGGATTTGTGGAGAAATAATTCCACACTGAAGAGGTGGCTTTTTTGGTATTTTGCCCAGGCATCACAATGGGCTTCTTCTTCCCCATGAACAATAGGTGTCTCCCCCGGTGCCTCATTTAAACAAACCACATCACCATCAGAATCCTCATCGTCAACTTCCTCCTCAGCCCCAGAAAAACCCATATCCTCATCCTGGTGTACTTCAACAGTGACATATTCAATTTGAATATCAGAAACTGGACTGTGGGTGCTCCTTTCAGCACTTGCAGGGGGCATGCAAATGGTGGAAGGAGCAACCTCTTCCGATCTAGAGTTGGGATGGTCAGGCACTGCAACCACCGACACACTTGGACTCTCCTTGGGGATTTGTGATACCATCTTAGAATGCACAGTTCTTTTCTGTGCTTTTTCCAGCTTAACTCTTTTAATTTTTTTAGTGGGAGGATGAGGGCTTCCATCATCATGTGAAGCTGAACCACTAGTCATTAACATAGGCCAGGGCCTTAGACGTTCCTTGCCCCTCCGTGTCATAAATGGCATATTGGCAAGTTTACTTTTCTCCTCAGATGATTTAAATTTCTTTTTTTGGGTCTTTTTACTGAACTTTGACTTTTTGGATTTTACATGCCCTCGACTATCACATTGGGCATCGGCCTTGGCAGATGACGTTGATGGCATTTCATTGTCTATGTCATGACTATTGGCAGCAGCTTTAGCACAAGGAGGAAGTAGTTCTTGATCTTTCCCTATTTTATCCTCCAAATTTTTGTCCTCCATTATTTTTCTGGAGTTATACTGTATAACAATATGCGGTACAGGTGAGCGTACCTCTACACCACACAGGGCAAGCCCTGTGAAAATGATTTGGATTAAATATTAATAACACCTTTATTTGGAGTAAATAATATACAGCACAGGACAGCACCACTGAACTTATATGGCAGCACCACTGGACTGGAGTTATACGGAATTATATGGATTTATATGGAATTATATGGCAGGATATCTGGATTTATACGGCAGTATCACTGGAATTATATGGCAATATCACAGGAATTATATGCCAGTGTCATGGAAATTATATGGCAATATCACAGGAATTATACGCCAGTATTCCTAGAATGATACGGCAATATCACAGGAATTATACCCCAGTATCACGGGTATTATATGGCAATATCACTGGAATTATACGGCAATATCACAGGAATTATACACCAGTATTCCGAGAATTATACGGCATTATCACAGGAATTATACGCCAGTATCATGGTAATTATATGGCAATATCACTGGAATTATATGGCAATATCACAGGAATTATATGGCAATGTCACAGGAATTATACACCAGTATTTCGAGAATTATACGGAAATAACACAGGAATTATACGCCAATATCATGGGAATTATATGGCAATATCACAAGAATTATACGCCAATATCATGGGAATTATATGGCAATATCACAGGAATTATACGCCAATATCATGGGAATTATATGGCAATATAACAGGAACTATACAGCAATATCACAGGAATTATACGGCAATATCACTGTAATTATACGGCAATATCACAAGAATTATACAGCAATATCACAGGAATTATACGCCAGTATCATGGTAATTATATGGCAATATCACTGGAATTAAATGGGAATATCACAGGAATTATACGGCAATATCACAGGAATTATACGCCAGTATCCCTAGAATTATACGGCAATATCACTGTAATTATACACCATTATCATGGGAATTATACGTCAATATCACGAGAATTATACGGCAATATCACTGGTATTATACGCCAATATCACTGGATATATGACAGCAGAGGACACCACTACTGTGATTGGTCACTATACTGATGCTGCACAAGAGAGAAACTACCCCTAGTCTGATGCAAGACAACACAGCAAAACTGCAAGGGACATATACAGCAGCCAGCAGCACTGGGGACATATAGCAGCAAAGGACACCAACACTGTGACTGGCTGTACTGATTGAGCAGCACAACACATCACTAGACTCGCCAGCCCACTCTCTCGCCCACACAGACACTAAGGACGAAGACACATCCTCTAATTACACTCTCCGAGACTGGAGTGAAAATGGCTGCGACGCGCGGCTCCTTATTTGGGATTCAAATCCTGCGAGAATCCGACAGCGGTATGATGATGTTTTGCCTTGTTCTGGTTTCCGAGTCAGGTGGGAAAACCTGAGACTGACTCAGATTCGGGTAGGGAGGTTCAGTAGGGTTCGGATCTGAGGGATCCGAACCCGCTCATCTGTAGTAAATAGTAACTAAATCTAGGGTTACAACTTGGATACTGTACCTCAGTGGTCCAATTATAATTCCAAAGGACTAAAAGTACACAAGTACAGAATTCTAAAAGAGTGTAGAGCAATATTGTAGAGTTAGGGCAGCGGGGTGCTTTCAAGAGTGCAGAGAACTGGGAGAGTGGGCATAAGACATCACAGGTGGGGAATGGACACCTCCAGGACTATGCAGAGGCGTGAATACCATGGCCATCTTGAGAAGCTGAATACCACTGAGACAGGTTAAGCAAGAGTGCGGAATAGCCTGAAAGGCTCGGAGTGAGTAAACCAAGACTGTTTGTAGTGTGGATTAACAGTGGAGGAAGTGCTAAGCCCAATTTTCCATGTGTTACCCACACACTGCTCATGACCGCATGGAAAGAAGGAGTGTGATCAGGCTCTTAATAAAGAACCCCATATAGTGTTCCCATGTTTGAGTACAGTAGACCACTACAGAAGCGCTATTTGCACAAGACACGTAAGAGAGACATTGAGCTAATTTAAATAGTAAAGACTGAGTCATTTGTTCCAAGATTAATTACCACAATGTATGTTATATTAGTAGAGAATCTATGATACCTTCTCTATCTTTATTGTTATTGCAATACCCCAAAGAACAATGACATTTCGCTAATAAATCTCAAGAGAAATATTATCTACACAAGTGCCGTTACCACCCCATTGCAATATTGTGACCTTGTAGGATCCATTTCCCCTTGTGCAACAAGAACAGTTTAACACAGTCCCATTGAAAAACTGTGGCACTGAGCATGCAACGCCACCATTTTCACTCCGAACTTGGAGAGTGAGGGAGACAGACCTCTGTCTCTCTGTGGGTGGTGGCATTTGGTGGGGTCAGTGTGTGATCCACAGGGGTGCTGTTCCTGTCACTGTGGTGTCCCTGTTTTGTTAGCTGTGCTGTTCTGGCTGTCACTGGTGTTTCATGTGCTGTTAGGGGTGCTGTTGCTGTCCTGGCTGTCATTGTGTTGTACAGGGGGCAGGGGCCCTGTCCTCCTGCATGCTGTGAAATACAGGGCTGCTGGCCCTGCCTTGTATGCTGTAAAAATTCAGGGGTGCTGTTGTTAATATAAAAGCACACTGATCCTGTATGCTGTAAAAATACAGGGATGCTGCTGTTAAAATAATTTTACACTGGCCCTGTGTGCTCTAAAAATTCAGGGGTGCTGTTGTTAAAATAATATTACACTGGCCCTGAATACTGTAAAAATTCAAGGGGTTGGTTGTTAAAATAAAAGCACACTGGTCCTGTATGCTGTAAGAATATAGGGGCGCTGCTAAGATAATATTACACTTGTCCTGTATGCTGTAAAAATTCAGGGGTGCTGCTGTTAAAATAATATTACACTGGCCCTATATGCTGTAAAATATCAAGGGTTCTGTTTTTCAAATAAAAGTACACTGGCCCTGTATGCTGTAAAAACTAAGGGGTGCTGTTAAAATAAAAGCACACTGTTCCTGTATGCTGTAAAAATTCAGAGGTGCTGCTGTTAAAATAATTTTACACTGGCCCTGTATACTGTAAAAATTCAAGGGTTCTGTTGTTAAAATAAAAGAACACTGGCCCTGTATGCTGTAAACATTCAGGGGTACTGTTATTAAAATAAAAGCATACTGGCCCTGCATGCTGTAAAAATATAAGGGTGCTGCTGTTAAAATATTACACTGGCCCTGTATGCTGTAAAAATTCAGGGGAGCTGCTGTTAAAATAAAAGTACCTTGGCCATTTATGCTGTACAAATTCAGGGGTGCTCTTGTTAAAATAAAAGCATACTGGCACTGTATGCTGTAATAATTCAAGGGTGCTGTTAAACTAAAAGCACACGGGTCCTGTATGCTGTAAAAATACAGGGATGCTCTTGTTAAAATAAAAGCACACTGTTCCTGATTTCTGCAAAAATTCAGGGGTGCTGTTGTTAAAATAAAAGTGCACTGGCCCTGTATGCTGTAAAAACTAAGGGGTGCTGTTGTTAAGATAAAAGCACACTGGTCCTGTATGCTGTAAAAATTCAGTGGTACTGCTGTAAAAATAATTTTAAACTGGCCCTGTATGCTGTAAAAATTAGGGGTGCTGTTGTTAAAATAAAAGTACACTGCCCTGTATGCTGCAAAAAATTCAGGGGAGCTGCTGTTAAAATAAAAGTGCACTGGCCATTCATGCTGTAAAAATTCAGGGGTACTCTTGTTAAAATAAAAGCACACTGGTCCTGAATGCTGTAAAAATACAGGGGTGCTGCTGTTAAAATAATTTTACACTGGCCCTGTATGCTGTAAAAATACAGGCGTGCTGTTGTTAAAATAAAAGTGCACTGGTCCTGTATGCTGTAAGAACCGAGGAGTGCTGTGAAAATAAAGGGGCACTGTTCTGTGTTCTGTAATAATAAAGGGGTGCTGTCCTGTGAAATGGAGAACAACAATTTGGAGGAAAAAATAGTGGAAGATCAGGAACCACTTCCAGTTCCTAGTACTATTGCTGAAGCTGCTGCTGCCACCAGTCATGACTTTGATGATTCAATTCCATCTGCTAAGGTCGATGTGTAATGTCATAGAGGGCATGCAAAATCCAAGAAGCAAAAATTAGTAATCAGAAAAAAATAATTTATCTGATGAGGAACGTAAAATTGGCAATACGCCATTCACGACACGAAGTGGCAAGGAAAGGCTAAGACCTTGGCCTATGTTCATGACTGGTGGCTCAGCTTCTCATGAGAATGGAATCCCTCCTCCCTCTCAAAAAATTAAAAAAAAAATTAAGCTTGTTAAAGCACATGAAAAAACAACTGTGCGTTCAGAGATATCACAAATCCCCATGGAGTGTCCAAATGTGTCCACGGTTGCGATGTCTAGGCCTGACTTTCCCAAGAATGTATGGAAAGAGGAGGTTCCTACCACCATATGCACGCCCCCTGCAAGTGCTGGGAGGAGCACTGCCAGTCCAGTTGCTGAGATTGAGATTGAGCATGTCACTGTAGAAGTACACCAGGATGAGGAGGATATTGGTGTAGCAGGCACTGAGGAGGAAGTTGACGATGAGGATTCTGATGGTGATGTGGTTTGTTTGAATAAGGCACCAGTGGAGAAAGTTGTTGTTCATGGGATGAGAAAGCCAATTGTCATGCCTGGGCAAAATACCAAAAAATCCACCTCTTCGGTGTGGAATTATTTCCCCACAAATTCGGACAACAGGTGTCAAACCATGTGTTGCCTTTGTCAATCCATAATAAGTAAGGGTAAAGACTTTAACCACCGAGGAACATCTTCCCTTATACGTCACCTGCAGCGCATTCATCAGAAGTCATTGTCAAGTTCATAAACTTTGGGTAAGAGTGTAAAAAGTCCACTGACACCCAATCCCTTCTTCCTGTTGTACCCAAGCTCCTGCAAAACACACCACAAACTCCCTAAATGTCAATTTCCTCCACAGTCAGGACCTTAACTTCCTCCTCAGCCATGAACGTCAGTAGTCCTGCAGGCCATGTCACTGGCATGACTGACGAGTTCTCTCCTAACCGGGATTCCTCCAGAGGATCCTTGAGTGGTTATACGCCTACTGCTGCTGCTGCTGTTGCTTCTTGGAGTCGATCATCATCCCAGAGAGGAAGTCGGAAGACCACTTGTACTGCTAAGCAACTGACTGTCCAACAGTCCTTTGCAAGGAAGATGAAATATGACAGCAGTCACCCTGTTGCAAAGCAGATTCCTGAGGCCATAATAAGTTTGCTGGCGTTAGACGTGCATCCAGTATCCGCCATTAGTGCAGTGGGATTTAGACAGTTGATGGACGTACTGTGTCTCTAGTACCAAATCCCATCTAGATTCCACTTCACTAGGCAAGCGATTCCCGGAGTGTACAGGGACATTAAGAAAAGTGTCCTAAGTGTCCTGAAAAATTCGTTTGTACCCACTGTCCACTTAACCACGGACATGTGGACAAGTGGAGTAGGGCTAACTAAAGACTACATCACTGTGACAGCCCACTGTGCAAATGTATTGCCTCCTGCAGCAACAACAGCAGCAGCGGCACCAGTAGCAGCATCTCACAAACACCAACTCGTTCCTAGGTAGGCTACGCTGTGTATCACCGGTTTCCATAAGAGGCACACCGCTGACAACCTTTTATGGAAAAAGAGGGACATCATTGCAAAATGACTTACCCCACTTAGACTCTCCTGGGGCTTTGTGATATCTGACAACGCCACTAAAATTGTGCGTGCATTACAACTGGGCAAATTTTAGCAAGTTCCATGTTTTACACATACAATTAATTTGGTGGTGCAGAATTTTTTCAAAAATGACAGGGGCATGCAGGAGATGCTCTTGGTGGACTGAAAAATTGCGGGCCACTTTCGACATTCTGCGACTGCGTGCCGAAGAATGGAGCTCCAGCAAACACTGCTGAACCTGCCCTGCCATCACCTGAAGCAAGAGGTGGTAATGAGGTGGAATTCAACACTATATATGCTTCAGAGGATGGAGGAGCAACAAAAGGCCATTCAAGCCTATACATCCACCTATGATACAGGCCATTCAAGCCTATACATCCACCTGACTCAAGCACAGTGAAGAATGATATCCGTGTTGTGCAAGGTTCTCCAACCCTTCGAACTTGCCACACGTGAAGTCAGTTCAGACACTGCCAGCTTGAGTCAGGTCATTCCCCTCAACAGGCTTTTGCAGGATCAGCTGGAGAAATTGAAGGAGGAGCTAACATAGAGCGATTCCACTAAGTATGTGCGAGTTGTGTATGGAGCCAGTCATTCGTTTTGCCAGGATTCAAGGGTGGTCAGTCTGTTGAAATCAGAGCACTACATTTTGGCCACCATGCTCGTTCCAAGGTTTAAAGCCTACATTGTATCTCTTTTTCCAACAGACACAAGTGTGCAGAGGTTCAAAGACCTGTTGATGATAAAATTTTCAACTCAAGCGGAACGTGACCCGTCAACAGCTCCTCCTTCATTTTCTCCAGTAACTGGGGCTGCAAGGAAAAGGATAACATTTCCTAGCCCACTCGCTGGTGGTGATGCAGGGCAGTCAGGAGCAAGAGTTAACATTTGGTGCGGACTGAAGGAGCTGCCAATGATTACTGACATATCTACTGTCACTGCATATGATGCTGTCACCATTGAAAGAATGGTGGAGGATTATATGGGTGACAGCATCCAAGTAGACATATCAGACAGTCCGTATGTATACTCGCAGGAAAAAGAGGCCATTTGGACGCCTTTGCACAAACTGTTTTACCTATTTTACTCCCCTCCAGTGTGTACTCCGAAAGAGTGTTTTGTGCAGCCGATAATCTTGTCAGCAATCGGCTCAGGCGGTTACTTCCACAAAATGTGGAGCAGATGATGTTCATCAAAATTAATTATAAATTTCTTCAGGAAGACCATTACCAGCAATTGTCTCCAGAAAGTACACAGGGACCTGTGATCGTGGATTCCAGTGGAGACAAATGCATACTCTGTAAGAATGAGGATATACTCACTGAAAGGGGTGAGAAATTGTAGGATTAGGACGACATCTTGCCTCTGTAGAGCCAGTTTGTGCAAGGAGAGATTAATTGCTTCTTTTTTGTTTGGCGGATTAATTGCTTCTTTTTTTGTGGGGGCCCAAACAAACCAATCATTTCAGCCACAGTTGTGTGGCCGACCCTATAGCTGAAATGATTGTTTTGTTAAAGTGTGCATGGTTTATGCAACATAAGGGTGGGTTGGAGGGCCCAAGGTCAATTCCATCTTGTACTTATTTTTTTTTAATTTGCATTATGTGCTCTTTGGGGCCTAGTTTTTAAAACTGCCATCCTGTCTGCCACTGCAGTGCCACTCCTAGATGGGCCAGGTGTTTGTGCCGCACACTTGTGTCGCTTAGCTTAGTCATCCAGTAACCTTGTTGCAACCTTTTGGCCTAAAAACAATATTGTGAGGTGTAAGGTGTTTAGAATAGGCTGGAAATGAATGTTATTGAGGTTAATAATACCGTAAAATCAAAATTACCCCCAAATTCTGTGACTTTAGCTGTTTTTATGTTTTTTTCAAAAAACATCCAGATCCAATACCGAAACCAAAACCCAAATGGATGGTTTTGGCAAAACAATCCAGATCCTAAACACGAGCGGAGATCCAGATCCAAAACCAAAACCCAAAAAATCTGATAAATGTCCGCTCACATCTCTAATTGAAATACACCCCACTGTTTCTACTTCCTCTCTGCTTCCTCTTTCAGTTGAAGTACCAAAGGCTCATCATACACAAGACTGGCCCCTTGCCTGGAAACCTGCAAGCATTCCCTGAAAACTCAGCTTTTTGTTTTTTATTTAGAAAAAGAACATGATTTTGAAATAGTACAATATATATTATGTGAATAAGAAAAGTGATTTCTCATAAAGAATGGTCAAATTCTTCCAAAACATCACCCACAGTCTGAAAACCAAATACATTGGGCCTGCATATTTTGCTAGTTGCAGGTCTGCGGCTTTATGCAAGTGCCACCACAATTACTGAGATGCCCACTTTCAGCATCCATAGATGCTGAAATACCACTTAGCGTGACTTAAGACACACCATTGTTTGTATCATTAAAAGTTGTACCATCCCTTTGGCAGGTACTGGTTGTCTGAATATGGCCTCCTATGGAAACAATTCTGCATCTCTATACAACCATTATTAGCGACAAGCTTGCGACACTTTCATAAGACGTCTTTAAGATGGACCATGTTCAGGCATGCGCTTAGCCACCTCATGTCACAGACCAGGAACACCCAATACATTTTCAAAACACTTCCAAGACCCTGTGTCTCCGGTCACCTTAATCGCAACTGAAACTCTGTGAGCATAGATGCATGTGCAGTGATGCTTAGACATGGCGGGAAATGATTGGTTATGTCAGGTGATGTGGAGTGAGTTCAGATCGAAGTGTTGTTATTTACACTTTTAATATTACTAATGTAAATTATTGGTGTTGCTTTTAAGCTACAGTATAAGTCACTTTGATGTTTATATTACTATATGGAAGGATGATGTGTACTCAATATTATATCATCATGACAGATGATTTAGTGGTATATTCATGAAGCAATAAAAAGAGTGGGGAAGTGAGTCAGTGGAGAAGTTGCCCATGGCAACAAATCAGTGTTGAGGTAACATTTATAAAATGTATTCTAAAAAAATATTCGAAGCAGCTGATTGGTTGCACTGGCTCACTTCTCCACACTTTTCACTGCTTCATGAATAGCCCCCTTAAATAAATGATGTAATTGGTGTCTGATAAAAGGGATTACATATTATTAAGGAGTTAAACATAAGATATTGTATACTGTATGTTCGATATTGTTTGCTATCACGTTGGGTTTGGTAAAGCACAGATATATGACCCAATTGTGACCACTAGTAATTGCATTTATAATTATTACTGCTGGCCCTGTTTTCTCTTCTGGATCATTCTGAGGTCCAGCCATTGTTTCTTTATGGGAGACTGGTGCCTTCATCAGCTGCTACAACTGATACAGTAATTGAGTCTCCTTTCTTAGATTACTGGTCAAATAACTGAAAGCGTCTACTGTTCAATCATTCTGAGAAACTGGACAGAGAACACTGCATCATCCTACTTCTTATGGAGAACACTGTACTGCCTTTTCTCTGACTTCACTCAGAGGTTAGTCTCACTAGCCATGAACACTTACTTTGCCGCATCGATTCTTAACATATGCTGGTCCTAAAAACATGCCACTATCAAGTCTGTTCGAGGATGCTTCTAGCTGCTGTGTCTGCACTAGTAGACCTGCATTAACAGACTGTTCCTCCCAAGTTAAGACATCACAGAGTTCACTGGGCATTATTCTACTGTACTGGTCTCCAAGGAATTGTGAGGGACTCAGGTGCACAGGATTGTGGATAACAGTGATTGACCAAGGACCCTGATCACCAACTACGTGCAGCTTGTCGGAAATGCATCAAACCTTCTAAAGAGTGGACAAGCTGAGAAGTTGTCTATAGCAACCAGATTCTAGCTAGCATTTGTCAAATACGTTCTATAAAATGATTGGTAGATGCTGATGGGTCGATATGGGCTACTTCTCCACTTGTCCGCTTCTTCACTCTTTAGAAGGTTTGATACATCTACCCTTGAAAGTTAATTATTCTAGCAACCATCATCTGTAGATCTTTTACTTCACTGGGGAGTTTCTTGCTTATATATTTAATGATAACTTTCTAAGAATTTTGGTTGCATATTCCTACAGCCATAAATAATGTATTTTATTTTAGTGATATTATAAAGAACAGCTCACATAACGGAATGAATGCAGACTGTATAATGTCTCATTTGGAAATGATTTACAGTACTTGTCAAAGGAGCACTACTATCAAAAATGTGCATAACTTATTTTTATATGCCAAGAGATATGATTATAGGGTAGTGTCCGGCAATCAACAGTACAAAAATAAAATACTGTATGAAGATAATGTTTCACTTTTAAGTTCACTTTAACTTTTGCGTTTCAACTTTAGGCTTCTACTACAGTTAAACTTCAATTGGTGATCTTTCTTCCTCCGTTCTCTCCATTAGCCTGTCTCAAATAATAATAATTACAACAGAGCAGCATCGCTTATACAGTGTTATTGTCCACTTGGAACTGTAAGCATTTTCCAAATTATCAGCAACTTCAAAAATGTCAGATTCTTTAGAGTGCGGGCTTTCAGAGATGTGAAAACAACAGAAGATTAGAAGAAGTACTGTATGAAAGTTCTCCCAGTGGGGCATATTTATTAATCAATTCTATCCTTAAAATATAGGAAAACTGCTCTTTCCACGTGTTTAAAAGCAGAATTTAGAATCCCTTTTAATGTAGTGATACAGAAGCTGCTTTCAGTCTTCCAGCAGATACCCCTGTCCCCCATAGTTTTAATGGGTTTGGTATTCAACAAGATCTGCAGAATATTAAGATGGCATTAGCCAATTAACTTCAATAGAGCTGCCCTGCCATGGAGGGATCTTGAGAACCTGCTTCAGTGGGCTTTATCATGCAAACAAAGTCCACTGAAGTGGGATCTGCATGTACACCTGGAAAGCCATGCATAGTAGCAATGCGATCCTTGTAGGTAGTAGCTTGGTAATCACCAGTGCCGTAACAAGGATGGGGCGAGCTGGGCACATGCCATGGGCACAATGACAGGCATACTGGCAAGGCCGTGTACTCCAGATGGGCGCTGGCTATAACAAAAAAAGGTGGTCCAGCCAGAGGATAAGAGAAGGGACCCTCCCCTTGCAGAGTTTGTCAGCGGGCATCTTATTTAATCTTCACCTAGCGGCAGCGGCCTTTAAGATCATTTGCATGGCCGCCGTTCATCTAAAACTCCGCAGCATCTTCTATCTTCAGGAACGCTTCATTGCTCCTCCTCCGCCGTCAGACTGCCTCCACAGCCTCATGCTGGATAATATTAGCTGGCATAATGTGGCAGGGCAATGATGTGGTGTGCCTTGATTGGCAGCTTCAGCCATGCAAAAGAGCTTAAGGGTTGCCACCCCCCAGGTGAAGATTAAAGAAGACACTGTGGAAGTCCTGGATAAGTGGTGGCCATGCAAAGGAGTGTAGAGGCCACCGACCCACAGGTGAAGAACGCCAACTGCCTGCTGTTGTTTTTTTTTGAGGGGGGTGCACAAGTTTTCATCCTACCTTGGGTGCTATAAACCCTAGTTACACTTCTGTTGATCATATATTTAATAACTTTTCTTTTTCCTGATCACTGGGATGGGCTTTTATCGGAGCCCATGTTTTGGCAATTTCAATTAATACATTAAGTCAGAAAAAGAATCCTTATTGCCTAGATACAAAACACTAACAAACTACAAATCATAATAAATATACCCCAAACACAAAAACATACATTTTTACTTACATGTTACATAACAAAGCTGTGTGCATGAGTATATCTGATATTAGAGAAAAGCGACAATTAATTGGCAAAAAGATACTCAGATAATAACTGCAACTCCAGTGCCTAGGTGACAGCATTTAGCTCCATTCCCCTCTCATCCACTATGTGCTCACACAAGCCCAGATGGAAGTGCTGTAATTGACTTAACCAATTTGTCAACAAATTGAACAGATTAGTCCCTGTCCTACTGGATCAGATTTTATGATGCTATGACTACATGTTTTTTTTTTCCAAAACCTCCCACATGTTATTTGGTTTTGGATCTGTATTTTGTTATTGGAAACAACAGCTAAAATCACATAATTTGGTCCTTTTTTTGTTCCTACCATATTATTGACCTTAATAATAATAATAATTTCCAGTAAATGTTGACCACCTCACAATATTGTTTTCATCCAGTTTAGGGCTAAAGGTGGAAGGAAGGAAGGAAGGAAGGAAGGAAGGAAGGAAGGAAGTCAAATTTGATTGCCTTTACTCTACTCAGTTGCTGTAAAATGCTACAGCTCTTAAAGGAGGCCTCACACATGATCATTTTAATAAATAAATAAATCAATTGATCATTCTGGTGTTATGGGCTTTTTTCTCCTATTGCTGCAAAATAATCCTTTTTAAAAAATGAAATAGGACATGCACAGTTGAACCAGCAAGCACTTCAGCAACAGGGACTGACACTTTTGTGGCTGAAGTGCATGGTTTGCTTATGCCCCCACAATTTTTTTTTTGGAAGGACTACCTCTAATCACTAATGAGGATGCTGATGATGAGGGTGTTAAAAACAAATTATTATAATTTCGTAAAATAAATTTTATGAACTAACCTCAAATGGTGTAACTAGGAGGAGATGTCTAGATGGTAAACATCCCTGCAACTACTTAGTTTGGCATCACAAAGAGGTGGCTTATTTGGTCTTATGGCCAGGAATCACAATGACTTTCTTTTTATCATGGGTAAGAACTGCTGCAACTGGCAGCTGACTTACACAAACAATATCATCAACATCCTCATCATCCTCAGTAACATCATATAGCACACAAATATCCCCCTCATCCTGTTCCACTTCCGCAATAGCATTCCCAATTACTATTTGTCATTAAAATCACCATCTTTACTTGTACTGCTCATCCCCACTTTTGCAGATGTTGCAGAAATGGTGGGAGAAGGCTTCTATACAAGTACAGTATCAGCATTTTCAGACTCACACATAGCTAACGCTAACACATACTGTAGCTAACACCGCTAGACTATCCTCAGGGATTTGTGAACACACAGTTTATTCTTCAGCCTCAGTGTTGTTGTTTATTGGCCACTGATTTGTTTTTTTTTTAATATCACAATTCTACTGCTTTTTTTTAACAGTGTGAGAGTTTTTTTTATTTCAGGTGCTCTTTCCTAAACTTTCTGCCCCCTAAACCACCTTTAATTGACATTTTAGTACTATCCTGACTGGCAGTAGCCACAGCGCTAGTACTTGTGTGCTGCTTCTGCTCTTCTATTGACTGATCATGATCCATAAATTTATGTGAATGCAGTGGCATACAGCACACACAAGTTGTTTAAAAAAACAACTATTGTATAATAGTATATTTATTTATTATATTTATTATGATGTATGTGAATACATTGGGGCACAGCACATACAGCACACACCAGTTGTACAACAAATATATTGGCACTGGACTACAACTGTACTGTGGGCAGTGACAAAAAAATGACAACACTAGTGTGATACTTAGGGTAAATTGGCAGCACCAGTGTGACACATTTAGACAATAGATATAAGTTCCTGCACTATAGAAAATAATAAACAATGATTTGCTAATTGCCTGTACAGTATATCTTGCTAGACAAATATTACACTAAGGGGACACTCATATAGGTCAGCTCAACAAAACTGCAGTCAGTGTAGGAGGATAAATAGAACAGCTCAGCAGCACAGGACAGTAGTGGCTGGACAGACAATACAGCTCAGCCTGGACTGAACAGATACAATAGTTCAGACTCAGCCAGTGGCAGGGACGTGTGGTGAGCTAAATGTCTCAGGAGGCACTGGCTAAACCCAGAGCCAGATTTACATGCAATATATGAGCCAAAGGGTACATCTGGGCATTATACACAGGTACAGCAGTATAAACTAGAGATGAGCGCCTGAAATTTTTCGGGTTTTGTGTTTTGGTTTTGGGTTCGGATCCGCGGCCGTGTTTTGGGTTCGAACGCGTTTTGGCAAAACCTCACCGAATTATTTTTGTCGGATTCGGGTGTGTTTTGGATTCGGGTGTTTTTTTCCAAAAACACTAAAAAACAGCTTAAATCATAGAATTTGGGGGTCATTTTGATTCCAAAGTATTATTAACCTCAAAAACCATAATTTACACTCATTTTCAGTCTATTCTGAATACCTCACACCTCACAATATTATTTTTAGTCCTAAAATTTGCACCGAGGTCGCTGTGTGAGTAAGATAAGCGACCCTAGTGGCCGACACAAACACCGGGCCCATCTAGGAGTGGCACTGCAGTGTCACGCAGGATGTCCCTTCCAAAAAACCCTCCCCAAACAGCACATGACGCAAAGAAAAAAAGAGGCGCAATGAGGTAGCTGTGTGAGTAAGATTAGCGACCCTAGTGGCCGACACAAACACCGGGCCCATCTAGGAGTGGCACTGCAGTGTCACGCAGGATGTCCCTTCCAAAAAACCCTCCCCAAACAGCACATGACGCAAAGAAAAAAAGAGGCGCAATGAGGTAGCTGACTGTGTGAGTAAGATTAGCGACCCTAGTGGCCGACACAAACACCGGGCACATCTAGGAGTGGCACTGCAGTGTCACGCAGGATGTCCCTTCCAAAAAACCCTCCCCAAACAGCACATGACGCAAAGAAAAAAAGAGGCGCAATGAGGTAGCTGTGTGAGTAAGATTAGCGACCCTAGTGGCCGACACAAACACCGGGCACATCTAGGAGTGGCACTGCAGTGTCACGCAGGATGTCCCTTCCAAAAAACCCTCCCCAAACAGCACATGACGCAAAGAAAAAAAGAGGCGCAATGAGGTAGCTGTGTGAGTAAGATTAGCGACCCTAGTGGCCGACACAAACACCGGGCCCATCTAGGAGTGGCACTGCAGTGTCACGCAGGATGTCCCTTCCAAAAAACCCTCCCCAAACAGCACATGACGCAAAGAAAAAAAGAGGCTTTTTACTGATATTTGGTGTTTTGGATTTGACATGCTCTGTACTATGACATTGGGCATCGGCCTTGGCAGACGACGTTGCTGGCATTTCATCGTCTCGGCCATGACTAGTGGCAGCAGCTTCAGCACGAGGTGGAAGTGGATCTTGATCTTTCCCTAATTTTGGAACCTCAACTTTTTTGTTCTCCATATTTTATAGGCAGAACTAAAAGGCACCTCAGGTAAACAATGGAGATGGATGGATTGGATACTAGTATACAATTATGGACGGACTGCCACGGTTAGGTGGTATAAAAAAACCACGGTTAGGTGGTATATAATACAATTATGGATGGACGGACTGCCTGCCGAGTGCCGACACAGAGGTAGCCACAGCCGTGAACTACCGCACTGTACACTGGTTGATAAAGAGATAGTAGTATACTCGTAACAACTAGTATGACGACGGTATAAAGAATGAAAAAAAAACCACGGTTAGGTGGTATATATTATAATACAATTATGGTTGGACGGACTGCCTGCCGAGTGCCGACACAGAGGTAGCCACAGCCGTGAACTACCGCACTGTACACTGGTTGATAAAGAGATAGTAGTATACTCGTAACAACTAGTATGACGACGGTATAAAGAATGAAAAAAAAACCACGGTTAGGTGGTATATATTATAATACAATTATGGTTGGACGGACTGCCTGCCGAGTGCCGACACAGAGGTAGCCACAGCCGTGAACTACCGCACTGTACACTGGTTGATAAAGAGATAGTAGTATACTCGTAACAACTAGTATGATGACGGTATAAAGAATGAAAAAAAAACCACGGTTAGGTGGTATATATTATAATACAATTATGGATGGACGGACTGCCTGCCGAGTGCCGACACAGAGGTAGCCACAGCTGTGAACTACCGCACTGTACACTGGTTGATAAAGAGATAGTAGTATACTCGTAACAACTAGTATGACGACGGTATAAAGAATGAAAAAAAAACCACGGTTAGGTGGTATATATTATAATACAATTATGGTTGGACGGACTGCCTGCCGAGTGCCGACACAGAGGTAGCCACAGCCGTGAACTACCGCACTGTACACTGGTTGATAAAGAGATAGTAGTATACTCGTAACAACTAGTATGACGACGGTATAAAGAATGAAAAAAAAAACACGGTTAGGTGGTATATATTATAATACAATTATGGTTGGACGGACTGCCTGCCGAGTGCCGACACAGAGGTAGCCACAGCCGTGAACTACCGCACTGTACACTGGTTGATAAAGAGATAGTAGTATACTCGTAACAACTAGTATGACGACGGTATAAAGAATGAAAAAAAAAACACGGTTAGGTGGTATATATTATAATACAATTATGGTTGGACGGACTGCCTGCCGAGTGCCGACACAGAGGTAGCCACAGCCGTGAACTACCGCACTGTACACTGGTTGATAAAGAGATAGTAGTATACTCGTAACAACTAGTATGACGACGGTATAAAGAATGAAAAAAAAACCACGGTTAGGTGGTATATATTATAATACAATTATGGATGGACGGACTGCCTGCCGAGTGCCGACACAGAGGTAGCCACAGCCGTGAACTACCGCACTGTACACTGGTTGATAAAGAGATAGTAGTATACTCGTAACAACTAGTATGACGACGGTATAAAGAATGAAAAAAAAACCACGGTTAGGTGGTATATAATACAATTATGGTTGGACGGACTGCCTGCCGAGTGCCGACACAGAGGTAGCCACAGCCGTGAACTACCGCACTGTACACTGGTTGATAAAGAGATAGTAGTATACTCGTAACAACTAGTATGACGACGGTATAAAGAATGAAAAAAAAACCACGGTTAGGTGGTATATATTTATATTATAATACAATTATGGATGGACGGACTGCCTGCCGAGTGCCGACACAGAGGTAGCCACAGCCGTGAACTACCGCACTGTACTGTGTCTGCTGCTAATATAGACTGGTTGATAAAGAGATAGTATACAATACTACTAATATACTGGTGGTCAGGCACTGGTCACCACTAGTCACACTGGCAGTGGCACTCCTGCAGCAAAAGTGTGCACTGTTTAATTTTAATATAATATTATTTATCATGTACTCCTGGCTCCTGCTATAACAACCTGCAGTGCTCCCCAGTCTCCCCCACAATTATAAGCTTTATATACAATACATTGATGTGCAGCACACTGGGCTGAGCAGTGCACACAGACTGAGTCACTGTGTGACTGTGTATCGTTTTTTTCAGGCAGAGAACGGATATATTAAATAAAACAAACAACTGCACTGTCTCTGGTGGTCACTGGTCACTGTGGTCGTCAGTCACTAAACTCTGTCTGCACTCTCTTCTAATCTACAGTATCACAGCAATCTCTCTCTCTCTCTCTCTTCTAAATCTAATCTAAATGGAGAGGACGCCAGCCACGTCCTCTCCCTATCAATCTCAATGCACGTGTGAAAATGGCGGCGACGCGCGGCTCCTTATATAGAATCCGAGTCTCGCGAGAATCCGACAGCGTCATGATGACGTTCGGGCGCGCTCGGGTTAACCGAGCAAGGCGGGAAGATCCGAGTCGCTCGGACCCGTGAAAAAAAAAGTGAAGTTCGTGCGGGTTCGGATTCAAAGAAACCGAACCCGCTCATCTCTAGTATAAACGCCTGGAAATCTGGTGAGTTTTGATTAGAGATGTGTGGAAAGGATACACAGGTGAGGCACTGCCTCACCTGCCGTAGACTTTTTACTCCAGAGTTTGGGCTATAAAAATTATTAGAATAATGCAAAAAAGATATTTCAAACAAATTATCAGTATTTTTCATATATTTTATTCAGTCAAAACTCTGGTTTAAACGTAAGTATGACAGGAAAGGCTCTGCCTCACCTGCCTCACCCCACCGCATGTCACTGGCCAGTGGTGCAAGTATGCGAGTACGCTCGGTTATGGAGTACCCTTAAGAATTTGGCAGCAGGTACGCAGTACCACCTGCCACACACTTTGCACCCGTGACTGCTATTACCACAATTATAAAGTTCCACAAAGCAACAAGACCTTGGTGGTAGGCAGCCTGACTTTGCCTCCCAATTTGTCAGGGTGACTGGAAGCATATCAGTGACGTCACATCATCATCTGGCAGCTGTGGTTAGTGTGAAAAAAGGAGCCTGATTGCACTTTCCCACAGCATCCCTTGCTGGGAGCAGCAGTGCAGCTGTTTCCCTTCACTTGGCTCATGTGACACATCGGCACTGAGCGGCTTTTGTTCGTTACAGGCTGGGCTGCTGGACATGCCTCTAGCATCCCTGTGTGGGGTAATTCATTCCTAATATAATGTGGACACTACTATATATTTCTATTATAAAGGGGATGCTGCTATATATTTCCATTATTATGAGGGCAATGCTATATATTTCTATTATACCAGGGGAACTACTACAGTATATTTTCCTGTTATAATGGAGGCATTACTATATATTTTTATTAAATTGGGGGCATTACAATACATTTATTATACTGAGGACATTACTACTGTATATGTTTCTATTATACTGGGGGTATCACTATATGTTTCTAGTATACTGGAGGCATTACTATATCATACATCCCAACATGACCCTCTCCAGGAGGGACAAAATGCTCTACTTCTGGACTTTTCTCTTAATTTATGATTGCAGCACCTGTTTTGAACAGGTTAGTGGAGAAGAAAGGTGTTTCAGCACAGGTGATGGCAATCATACATTAAGAGGGAAGTCCTGGAGCAGAGCATTCTGTCCCTCCTGGACATGGTCATGTTGGAAGGTATGCTATATATTTCTAGCCTTGCCTCCAGAGTGCAAAGAAAAGGGGCTGTGTTGTGTGGCCACTCCCACTAGTGGCATGTGACCACGCCCCCTCATATCACATGACCAAGCCCATTTTTCTGCACTCAGTACCACTAAGAAAATATTTCTACTTGCACCACTGGAATCAGCTCAACACAGCACGCCTGCGGCATCAGCACTCAACACAAACATCAGGGGCACACAGCACTCTGTGGGGTCTGCTGTAAAATGATGCAGAGTCACTGCAACAGGCACTCATATAGAATCCAAAATCCACAAGATCTGACGCCGGGATGATGACATTTTGCCTCATTTTGGAATCCGAACCTGGCGGAAAATCTGAGCCGGCGCTCAAGATTCCCTCGGAACCCTAAAGTCTGGGTGGGTTCAGTTTTCCTAAAAATCTAAACCTGCTCATCTCTATTAATGATACCTTTTATCTACTGTACATTTGACAAATAATATTTTGCTCAAATTTTCATGATTTAACCATTTTAATTGTGCTGTAAATACCTCCGTGCTGTAGTTGTTATTTGTAGCTTTTTCCAGTTGTAGCGCTTGTTGACTTATCACTGTGCTACACATTAATGAACCATTACATCTGTCACCAGTTACTGTAGCTAATAGTGAACAACACCTTTGGCGCTACCACAGGAATTCCTGGAGTTGTTCACTCTTTCTGCTATTTGTCTTAAACTTTGGTGGGTGGGTTCCGACAGAAAAACACCTCGGCAGCTCTGTCCACATAGCGCCATTATTGATTCCACTCCAATTATCTACTGTAGCTTATAGTGTTTCATATAGCTCATCAAGGTGTTAACGCAGAGTTGAACTAAGTTGGATACAATTGCTCCACCATTCCCTGCACTTGTCCACTACCAGCTATCTCCTTGGTGCAAATGATTCATACAGTATGAAAACAGACATATTTATATGATAGAGTGGGTTTTTTTTTTTGAGGATTTGGGCGCTTCAAACTAGGGTTGAGCCTGCTGCTATACGTGATGGGGTTTTACAAGAAACCTCAAAAAGAAACTTTAGAAATATTATGAAGGTGGTATAGTAAGGGAGTGCCTATATGTACACACGGAATGTAGTTATGTGACCGTCGGCAGAAACGGATCTTGCCACGGGCAAGCAGGATTTTTGCCCAGGGTGCCACTGTCCCGAGGGCGCCGCCGCCGTGGCAAGATCCACAACTGGTGCCGTGCAGTGTGCGATGATGTCATAGCGCACTGCATGGAATTGTGGGAGTGGCCATAGATGCTAGAGGTCATAATTGACCTCTAGTTTCTGTGCGGTGCTATGGGAGACACGTCATGACGTCTCTCCCATAGATTCGAGGAGCGGCGCCGGCGGCCGGAGACAGGGGGCAGCAGCGGTCGGGAAGCAGGAGCGGGGATGGTATTTATTTATTTAGGTAAGCGGCGCTACTTGCAGCACAGCTACAGGGGGCACAGTACTGGGGGCACAACTTCTGAGGGCACAGCTACTGGGGGCACAGTACTGGGGGCACAACTACTGAGGGCACAGCTACAGGGGGCACAACTTCTGAGGCACAGCTACAGGGGCCACAGTACTGGGGGCACAACTACTGAGGGCACAGCTACAGGGGGCACAGTACTGGCGGCACAACTACTGAGGACACAGCTACAGGGGGCACAGTACTGGGGGCACAACTACTAGGACACAGCTACAGGGGGCACAGTACTGGGGGCACAACTACTGAGGGCACAGCTACAGGGGGCACAACTTCTGAGGCACAGCTACAGGGTCCACAGTACTGGGGGCACAACTACTGAGGGCACAGCTACAGGGGGCACAGTACTGGGGGCACAACTACTGAGGGCACAGCTACAGGGGGCACAACTTCTGAGGCACAGCTACAGGGTCCACAGTACTGGGGGCACAACTACTGAGGGCACAGCTACAGGGGGCACAGTACTGGGGGCACAACTACTAGGACACAGCTACAGGGGGCACAGTACTGGGGGCACAACTACTGAGGACACAGTTACAGGGGGCACAGTACTGGGGGCACAACTACTGAGGGCACAGCTACAGGGGGCATAACTGAACACGCCCCTTCCCCATGACGTCACACCCCTATTCTGTTCTACCTGATGGCGTGGGGGGCGGGCGCCAAAGGAAACTTTCGCTCTGGGCACCACAAGGTCTAGAACCGGCCCTGACCGTCGGTCACAATGCCTTCCCCTACATCTCACCCCGTTAGATTCCCGACAGTCGGCATGCCGACTAGAAGGGACTATTCCCACTTGTATATACCATACCATAGAGTGGGAATAGAATCTGTGGTGAGCGCAGATCGCCACTGAGCCCGCAAGGGGCTTGTTTCGCCCTTGACTATGGAGCCTGTACAGTACAAAAATGTGCAAGATGATTTTCCCAAATCAACTTGCATTCAACTTTTAACTGACTGCACAGAACATGAAATTGTTGGAAAATATTTTTGTGAAATTATACTAAAGCGACACTAGGTGGTGATGTATCTTAAGATGTCTCTGTGTAGTCTCTCTTTGTTGTGATAGTGTACTCTTTTCTATAATTTTTATGTAAATCCTCTATATTAAAATGTTTACCTGTAATGGTCATAGTAAAGTTTCCCCTGCAATCTTACCCTGTTTGTCTGATGCTTAAACATAAATATCACCAACTGAGAGACCTAATTTTTTTTACTCAGACCAGTAACTCCAAAAGGAATATGTATATATAAACATATGGGTCATGTCCGGCACTCCCAGCAATGAACATCTTATCTGGGTGCCTTTCCACAGGCTGCAATGTATATAGCAGGAATAGGACAGACAGCACACCTGGAAATTTTAAATAAATGCAGGACCAGCAACGGCTTCAAGTCAACGTTTCAGGGGGATGTAACCTTTTTCAGAAGTCTTGATAATAGGATGCAACTCCCTGAAATGCTGACTTGAAGTCATTGCTGGTCTCTGCATATATACAGTATATGCAACTATATGCAACTTTATGCGACAGTCTCTCTTCATGAAATATCCATTATAGCTCAGTATTCCATGTACAGGTATGGTGATTACATATGCAGCTATCAGAATGCGGCTAAACTATTAATTTCAAGCTCATGTCTGTTATCTTTTCAAATAGCATAAAATGGAGAAAATTACGGACTTTTGGAGTCTCTTCATTTTCCACAGTGAATTAATGGAATCTGAAATTATTTCATTAATCTCACAATATATCAAGTGTAATTTGTTTGCCCGGCTGTATTAAAACTGTCGATCGTCTCCTTCTCTTCAAAGTTATATGGCAAGCAGAAAGTCTGCTCTACTTAATCACATGGGGTTTTATTTTATTTTATTTTAATTATAGTACAGGATTTTTTTAAAGATAATTAAATAAACCTCCCTTAAAAACAAATACTCTTAACATCTGCTTTTTATTTCTCCCATAATATAACATTTGCACATTTTCCACAATGCTTCTCCTTTGACCCTCTCTCCATCTGCGTCAGGGTACTGGTAAGTAATAGAATCTGGTATTGGCAGGCAGAGCCGGCCCTAGGCATAGCCAAACTAGGCAATTGCCTAGGGCATCTGGTATGCCTAGGGGCACAAGCAGCTTGTGCTGATTAAAATGATATGCGGCATGCCTATATTCTGTGTGTAGCTTTTCGTATGCAGATACAGCCACAGTCGCACACAGTATATAGGCATGCCGCATATGATTTTAATCAGCAGAAGCTGCTTGTGCATCCTAGCCAATAGCAATGCAAATAAGATGCATTTTCATAAAAAATAGGCACCTGACATTAGCAGAGCTGCCAGTTGACTCATGCCAGGAACTATATGTGTCATTATGTGTATAAGGACATTAATAATGTGTAACAAATACGTAAGGGGCACTATGTGTGTCATTACATGTACAAGGGCACTAATAATGTGCGGCATATGTGTAAGGGAAATTATGTGTATAAGGGCATTAATAAGGGTTGGCATAATGTGTAAGGTGCATTATGTTTATAAGGACATAAGGACATTAATAATGTGTGTCATATGTATAAGGGGCATTACTGTGTGGTATTATGTGTATAAATGCATTACCTATATGTGGCATTATGTGTATAAGCCTAAGGTGCTCTACTGTGTGGCGTAACGTATAGAAAGGGCATTACTGTGTGGTCTAATGTGAATATAGAGCAATATGGTGTGGTGTAATGACAATAAAGAGCAATATGGTGTGGTGTAATGTGAATAAGGAGCAATTCAGTATGATGTTATGTGAATGAGGGGCACTACTGTGAGGAGTAATGTATATAAGGTAAAGTGGTACTACTGTGTGATGTACTGTGAATAATGGACACTATCGCATGATAAATTGTGAATAAAGTTGCACTACTGTGAAGCATAATTTGAATTGGGGGCAGGGGCAAACGCAGGATTTTAAAGGGGGTTTTCTAGACATGTGCTACATACATGCATACATATATATGGCGGCACCTTGTGTGAGCAGTCAACATTTCAGTTCTTCATTCAAGCTTTTTTCAAGAAAGCTGTATATTTCTTGAAAAAAACGTGAATAAAGAACTGAAACATTGACGGCACACATGAGGTGTGTGAGTATTATTTTACGAGGACCAGAGTGCCGCCATTACTACTAATATTGTATATATTTATATATATATATATACAGTATATATATATATATATATATATATAGCAATCACAGAAAAGGCGGCACTCAGAGACTGTCAAAAATTCTTGTATTAGTGCAAAAAGAAATCAACGTTTCGGGGACCAGTTCCCCTTCTTCAGGAAGAAGGGGAACTGGTCCCCGAAACGTTGATTTCTTTTTGCACTAATACAAGAATTTTTGACAGTCTCTGAGTGCCGCCTTTTCTGTGATTGCCATATTTTGGGGGGCCTCACCAAAGCCCTCCACGGAGGAAGGCACCTGAGCAGGACATATCCCCCAGTGGATACTGGGAGTGCCGGGACAGCAAGGTACTATATATATATATATATATATATATATATATATATATGTATATATATATTTATTAAGAGTGCCACTATTTGCTGTTTCTACTTATTTTGTGAGTTGTGCAGCACAGCTTATTCATTACCCAAAGGATTGTTGGAGTGCCTACTAATTGGGACATATATAAATTAGAGATGAGCGCCTGAAATTTTTCGGGTTTTGTGTTTTGGTTTTGGGTTCGGTTCCGCGGCCGTGTTTTGGGTTCGACCGCGTTTTGGCAAAACCTCACCGAATTTTTTTTGTCGGATTCGGGTGTGTTTTGGATTCGGGTGTTTTTTTCAAAAAACCCTAAAAAACAGCTTAAATCATAGAATTTGGGGGTCATTTTGATCCCATATTATTATTAACCTCAAAAACCATAATTTCCACTCATTTTCAGTCTATTCTGAATACCTCACACCTCACAATATTATTTTTAGTCCTAAAATTTGCACCGAGGTCGCTGGATGACTAAGCTAAGCGACCCTAGTGGCCGACACAAACACCTGGCCCATCTAGGAGTGGCACTGCAGTGTCACGCAGGATGTCCCTTCCAAAAAACCCTCCCCAAACAGCACATGACGCAAAGAAAAAAAGAGGCGCAATGAGGTAGCTGACTGTGTGAGTAAGATAAGCGACCCTAGTGGCCGACACAAACACCGGGCCCATCTAGGAGTGGCACTGCAGTGTCACGCAGGATGGCCCTTCCAAAAAACCCTCCCCAAACAGCACATGACGCAAAGAAAAAAAGAGGCGCAATGAGGTAGCTGACTGTGTGAGTAAGATAAGCGACCCTAGTGGCCGACACAAACACCGGGCCCATTTAGGAGTGTCACTGCAGTGTCACGCAGGATGTCCCTTCCAAAAAACCCTCCCCAAACAGCACATGACGCAAAGAAAATAAGAGGCGCAATGAGGTAGCTGTGTGAGTAAGATTAGCGACCCTAGTGGCCGACACAAACACCGGGCCCATCTAGGAGTGGCACTGCAGTGTCACGCAGGATGTCCCTTCCAAAAAACCCTCCCCAAACAGCACATGACGCAAAGAAAAAAAGAGGCGCAATGAGGTAGCTGTGTGAGTAAGATTAGCGACCCTAGTGGCCGACACAAACACCGGGCCCATTTAGGAGTGTCACTGCAGTGTCACGCAGGATGTCCCTTCCAAAAAACCCTCCCCAAACAGCACATGACGCAAAGAAAATAAGAGGCGCAATGAGGTAGCTGTGTGAGTAAGATTAGCGACCCTAGTGGCCGACACAAACACCGGGCCCATTTAGGAGTGGCACTGCAGTGTCACGCAGGATGTCCCTTCCAAAAAACCCTCCCCAAACAGCACATGACGCAAAGAAAATAAGAGGCGCAATGAGGTAGCTGTGTGAGTAAGATTAGCGACCCTAGTGGCCGACACAAACACCGGGCCCATTTAGGAGTGGCACTGCAGTGTCACGCAGGATGTCCCTTCCCAAAAACCCTCCCCAAACAGCACATGACGCAAAGAAAAAAAGAGGCGCAATGAGGTAGCTGTGTGAGTAAGATTAGCGACCCTAGTGGCCAACACAAACACCGGGCCCATCTAGGAGTGGCACTGCAGTGTCACGCAGGATGGCCCTTCCAAAAAACACTCCCCAAACAGCACATGACGCAAAGAAAAAAAGAGGCGCAATGAGGTAGCTGTGTGAGTAAGATTAGCGACCCTAGTGGCCGACACAAAGACCGGGCCCATCTAGGAGTGGCACTGCAGTGTCACGCAGGATGTCCCTTCCAAAAAACCCTCCCCAAACAGCACATGACGCAAAGAAAAAAAGAGGCGCAATGAGGTAGCTGTGTGAGTAAGATTAGCGACCCTAGTGCCGACACAAACACCGGGCCCATCTAGGAGTGGCACTGCAGTGTCACGCAGGATGGCCCTTCCAAAAAACACTCCCCAAACAGCACATGACACAAAGAAAAAAAGAGGCGCAATGAGGTAGCTGACTGTGTGAGTAAGATAAGCGACCCTAGTGGCCGACACAAACACCGGGCCCATTTAGGAGTGGCACTGCAGTGTCACGCAGGATGTCCCTTCCAAAAAACCCTCCCCAAACAGCACATGACGCAAAGAAAAATAAAAGAAAAAAGAGGTGCAAGATGGAATTGTCCTTGGGCCCTCCCACCCACCCTTATGTTGTATAAACAGGACATGCACACTTTAACGAACCCATCATTTCAGCGACAGGGTCTGCCACACGACTGTGACTGAAATGACTGGTTGGTTTGGGCCCCCACCAAAAAAGAAGCAATCAATCTCTCCTTGCACAAACTGGCTCTACAGAGGCAAGATGTCCACCTCATCATCATCCTCCGATTCCTCACCCCTTTCACTGTGTACACCCCCCTCCTCACAGATTATTAACTCGTCCCCACTGGAATCCACCATCTCAGGTCCCTGTGTACTTTGTGGAGGCAATTGCTGCTGGTGAATGTCTCCACGGAGGAATTGATTATAATTAATTTTAATGAACATCATCTTCTCCACATTTTCTGGAAGTAACCTCGTACGCCGATTGCTGACAAGGTGAGCGGCTGCACTAAACACTCTTTCGGAGTACACACTGGAGGGAGGGCAACTTAGGTAGAATAAAGCCAGTTTGTGCAAGGGCCTCCAAATTGCCTCTTTTTCCTGCCAGTATACGTACGGACTGTCTGACGTGCCTACTTGGATGCGGTCACTCATATAATCCTCCACCATTCTTTCAATGGTGAGAGAATCATATGAAGTGACAGTAGACGACATGTCAGTAATCGTTGGCAGTTCCTTCAGTCCGGACCAGATGTCAGCACTCGCTCCAGACTGCCCTGCATCACCGCCAGCGGGTGGGCTCGGAATTCAAAGCCTTTTCCTCGCACCCCCAGTTGCGGGAGAATGTGAAGGAGGAGATGTTGACGGGTCACGTTCCGCTTGACTTGACAATTTTCTCACCAGCAGGTCTTTGAACCTCTGCCGACTTGTGTCTGCCGGAAAGAGATACAACGTAGGTTTTAAATCTAGGATTGAGCACGGTGGCCAAAATTTAGTGCTCTGATTTCAACAGATTGACCACCCGTGAATCCTGGTTAAGCAAATTAAGGGCTCCATCCACAAGTCCCACATGCCTAGCGGAATCGCTCTGTTTTAGCTCCTCCTTCAATGTCTCCAGCTTCTTCTGCAAAAGCCTGATGAGGGGAATGACCTGACTCAGGCTGGCAGTGTCTGAACGGACTTCACGTGTGGCAAGTTCAAAGGGTTGCAGAACCTTGCACAACGTTGAAATCATTCTCCACTGCATTTGAGTCAGGTACATTCCCCCTCCTTTGCCTATATCGTGGGCGGCTTGAATGGCCTTTTGCTGCTCCTCCATCCTCTGAAGGATATAGAGGGTTGAATTCCACCTCGTTACCACCTCTTGCTTCAGATGATGGCAGGGCAGGTTCAGGAATGTTTGGTGGTGCTCCAGTCTTCTGTACGCGGTGGCTGAATGCCGAAAGTGGCCCGCAATTATTCGGGCCACCGACACCATCTCTTGCACGCCCCTGTCGTTTTTTAAATAATTCTGCACCACCAAATTCAATGTATGTGCAAAACATGGGACGTGCTGGAATTTGCCCAGATGTAATGCACGCACAATATTGCTGGCGTTGTCCGATGTCACAAATCCCCAGGAGAGTCCAATTGGGGTAAGCCATTCTGCGATGATCTTCCTCAGTTTCCGTAAGAGGTGGTCAGCTGTGTGCCTCTTATGGAAAGCGGTGATACAAAGCGTAGCCTGCCTAGGAACGAGTTGGCGTTTGCGAGATGCTGCTACTGGTGCCGCCGCTGCTGTTCTTGCTGCGGGAGGCAATACATCTACCCAGTGGGCTGTCACAGTCATATAGTCCTGAGTCTGCCCTGCTCCACTTGTCCACATGTCCGTGGTTAAGTGGACATTGGGTACAACTGCATTTTTTAGGACACTGGTGAGTCTTTTTCTGAGGTCTGTGTACATTTTCGGTATCGCCTGCCTAGAGAAATGGAACCTAGATGGTATTTGGTAGCGGGAACACAGTACCTCAATCAAGTCTCTAGTTGGCTCTGAATTAACGGTGGATACCGGAACCACGTTTCTCACTGCCCAGGCTGCCAAGGCCTGAGTTATCTGCTTTGCAGCAGGATGACTGCTGTGATATTTCATCTTCCTCGCAAAGGACTGTTGGACAGTCAATTGCTTACTGGAAGTAGTACAAGTGGTCTTCCGACTTCCCCTCTGGGATGACGATCGACTCCCAGCAGCTACAACAGCAGCAGTAGGCGTTACACTCAAGGATGCATCGGAGGAATCCCAGGCAGGAGAGGACTCGTCAGATTTGCCAGTGACATGGCCTGCAGGACTATTGGCTTTCCTGTGTAAGGAGGAAATTGACACTGAGGGAGTTGGTGGTGTGGTTTGCAGGAGCTTGGTTACAAGAGTAAGGGATTTAGTGGTCAGTGGACTGCTTTCACTGTCACCCAAAGTTTTTGAACTTGTCACTGACTTACGATGAATGCGCTGCAGGTGACGTATAAGGGAGGATGTTCCAAGGTGGTTAACGTCCTTACCCCTACTTATTACAGCTTGACAAAGGCCACACACGGCTTGACACCTGTTGTCCGCATTTGTGTTGAAATAATTCCACACCGAAGAGCTGATTTTTTTTGTATTTTAAACAGGCATGTCAATGGCCATATTCGTCCCATGGACAACAGGTGTCTCCCCGGGTGCCTGACTTAAACAAACCACCTCACCATCAGAATCCTCCTTGTCAATTTCCTCCCCAGCGCCAGCAACACCCATATCCTCATCCTGGTGTACTTCAACAGTGACATCTTCAATTTGACTATCAGGAACTGGACTGCGGGTGCTCCTTCCAGCACTTGCAGGGGGCGTGCAAATGGTGGAAGGCGCAAGCTCTTCCCGTCCAGTGTTGGGAAGGTCAGGCATCGCAACCGACACAATTGGACTCTCCTTGGGGATTTGTGATTTAGAAGAACGCACAGTTCTTTGCTGTGCTTTTGCCAGCTTAAGTCTTTTCATTTTTCTAGCAAGAGGATGAGTGCTTCCATCCTCATGTGAAGCTGAACCACTAGCCATGAACATAGGCCAGGGCCTCAGCCGTTCCTTGCCACTCCGTGTCGTAAATGGCATATTGGCAAGTTTACGCTTCTCCTCAGACACTTTTAATTTAGATTTTTGGGTCATTTTACTGAACTTTTGTTTTTTGGATTTTACATGCTCTCTACTATGACATTGGGCATCGGCCTTGGCAGATGACGTTGATGGCATTTCATCGTCTCGGCCATGACTAATGGCAGCAGCTTCAGCACGAGGTGGAAGTGGATCTTGATCTTTCCCTATTTTAACTTCCACATTTTTGTTCTCCATTTTTTAATGTGTGGAATTATATGCCAGTATCAATAGCAATGGCCTACTACTATATATACTGCTCACAACTGAAATGCACCACAGGTATGGATGGATAGTATACTTGACGACACAGAGGTAGGTAGAGCAGTGGCCTTCTGTACCGTACTGCTATATATACTGGTGGTCACTGTGTCAGCAAACTGCAAAACTAAAATGCACCACAGGTATAGAATGTAGATGGATAGTATACTTAATCAAGACACAGAGGTAGGTACAGCAGTGGCCTTCCGTACCGTACTGCTATTATATATAGTATACTGGTGGTCACTGTGTCAGCAAACTGCAAAACTAAAATGCACCACAGGTATAGAATCATGTAGATGGATAGTATACTTAATGACGACACAGAGGTAGGTACAGCAGTGGCCTTCCGTACTGCTATATATAGTATACTGGTGGTCACTGTGTCAGCAAACTGCAAAACTAAAATGCACCACAGGTATAGAATGTAGATGGATAGTATACTTAATGACGACACAGAGGTAGGTACAGCAGTGGCCTTCCGTACCGTACTGCTATTATATATAGTATACTGGTGGTCACTGTGTCAGCAAACTGCAAAACTAAAATGCACCACAGGTATAGAATCATGTAGGTGGATAGTATACTTAATGATGACACAGATGTAGGTACAGCATTGGCCTTCCGTACTGCTATATATAGTATACTGGTGGTCACTGTGTCAGCAAACTGCAAAACTAAAATGCACCACAGGTATAGAATGTAGATAGATAGTATACTTAATGATGACACAGAGGTAGGTACAGCAGTGGCCTTCCGTACTGTACTGCTATTATATATAGTATACTGGTGGTCACTGTGTCAGCAAACTGCAAAACTAAAATGCACCACAGGTATTCAATGTAGATGGATAGTATACTTAATGAAGATACAGAGGTAGGTACAGCAGTGGCCTTCCGTACTGCTATATATAGTATACTGGTGGTCACTGTGTCAGCAAACTGCAAAACTAAAATGCACCACAGGTATAGAATGTAGATGGATAGTATACTTAATGACGACACAGAGGTAGGTACAGCAGTGGCCTTCCGTACTGTACTGCTATTATATATAGTATACTGGTGGTCACTGTGTCAGCAAACTGCAAAACTAAAATGCACCACAGGTATAGAATCATGTAGATGGATAGTATACTTAATGACGACACAGAGGTAGGTACAGCAGTGGCCTTCCGTACTGCTATATATAGTATACTGGTGGTCACTGTGTCAGCAAACTGCAAAACTAAAATGCACCACAGGTTTAGAATGTAGATGGATAGTATACTTAATGACGACACAGAGGTAGGTACAGCAGTGGCCTTCCGTACCGTACTGCTATTATATATAGTATACTGGTGGTCACTGTGTCAGCAAACTGCAAAACTAAAATGCACCACAGTTATAGAATCATGTAGATGGATAGTATACTTAATGACGACACAGAGGTAGGTACAGCAGTGGCCTTCCGTACTGCTCAATATAGTATACTGGTGGTCACTGTGTCAGCAAACTGCAAAACTAAAATGCACCACAGGTATAGAATCATGTAGATGGATAGTATACTTAATGACGACACAGAGGTAGGTACAGCAGTGGCCTTCCGTACTGCTATATATAGTATACTGGTGGTCACTGTGTCAGCAAACTGCAAAACTAAAATGCACCACAGGTATAGAATGTAGATGGATAGTATACTTAATGACGACACAGAGGTAGGTACAGCAGTGGCCTTCCGTACTGTACTGCTATTATATATAGTATACTGGTGGTCACTGTGTCAGCAAACTGCAAAACTAAAATGCACCACATGTATACAATGTAGATGGATAGTATACTTAATGAAGATACAGAGGTAGGTACAGCAGTGGCCTTCCGTACTGCTATATATAGTATACTGGTGGTCACTGTGTCAGCAAACTGCAAAACTAAAATGCACCACAGGTATAGAATGTAGATGGATAGTATACTTAATGACGACACAGAGGTAGGTACAGCAGTGGCCTTCCGTACTGTACTGCTATTATATATAGTATACTGGTGGTCACTGGTCAGCAAAACTCTGCACTGTACTCCTCCTATATAATATTATGCTGGTGGTCCCCAGTCCCCACAATAAAGCAGCACACTGAGCACAGATATGGAGTGTTTTTCAGTCAGACAACGTATACTGGTGGTCACTGTCAGCAAAACTCTGCACTGTACTCCTGCTATATAATACAGCTGCTCCCCAGTCCCCACAATTAAGCAGTGTGAGCACAGATATATGCAGCACACTGTGAGCACAGATATGGAGCATTTTTTTCAGGCAGAGAACGGATAACTGGTGGTCACTGATCAGCAAAACTCTGCACTGTACTCCTCCTATATTATACAGCTGCTCCCCAGCCCTCCCCACAATTAAGCAATAGTGCACAGCACAATCAAGTTCAACAATAACGAAGAGGACGCCAGCCACGTCCTCTCCCTAACATTTCCAATGCACGAGTGAAAATGGCGGCGACGCGCGGCTGCTTATATAGAATCCGAATCTCGCGAGAATCCGACAGCGGGATGATGACGTTCGGGCGCGCTCGGGTTATCCGAGCCATACGGGAGAATCCGAGTATGGCTCGGACCCGTGTAAAAAGGGTGTAGTTCGGGGGGGTTCGGTTTCCGAGAAACTGAACCCGCTCATCACTAATAATTAATATAAATAACTAAACAGTACCTGCGATCTTCTGTTCAATGTTAAAAGAATATATGAAATATATTCTATTTATAAAAGGATTAATTTATTCCTATATCAGGCAACAAAACAATTAAAATAATGATAACATCAAATATTCAGCTATAGGCAGCATTGATTTACCCGCACTCTATCCATGCGTTTCTAATTCACAACATAAATGAAACATAAAAGCAGGATCGTCAAGCAACAACAAATATTAGTCAGCTGACTCGGCACCAGAGAAATTTGACACAAAGGAGCCAATGGCCCAACTACAATGCATCAATCCTCCTGCACCTAACAGACTGGTCAATGTAAAAACGGTGTAATATCATAATTCTCATTTAACCCTTCTGGATCAGTGACGTGTGAGCCGGAGTTCGGCGGGCGTCCTCGGCTGGAATCCAGCTTGTGCTGTTTGGAGAAAAGATCTGCGGCAGCGGTTATCCGGCAGCGGCGTTGGGTGAGGTGTCTGCTAATCTGGAGGCCAGGCATCTCGTGACAACTAAGCGGGTGACCTTATACTGAAATGTATGTGAGCTGTTATTTTTGAGTAAAGATTCTTTTAAGTATACTCACCTGTGCGCCCTCCATTTTCTTCTTTCTATGTGCCTGAGGAGTTACGGTTGGCTCTCAAGGGAGGAAAGCTGCACCATACATTTATTGGACTTTTAACCCCTGGCTGAGGGTATTACAAGACTTTCAGTGAATGCGCAACTTTAGTCAACTCATATATATATATATATATATATATATATATATATATATACACCGTATATACCATATATACGGCATAGATACAGTATATATACATATATATATATACATATACATATATATAAAAAGAAAATAAGAACTAAGTGCACAGGTATAAATAAATTGCATGTGAGATATCAACATAAATTTTTAAAATTAAAAAAACGGGGAAAAAACCCACTCCTCATTAATATCGATGGGTGGCTGCTAAAAAACATTGCGTTTGTGAATCACACATAAAATAGTAGTTGAGTCAAATGTATGTTCTGTAATAGTGCAAATATATATAAAGTGCAAAAAGTGCTCAAGTGAATAAATATTTGGGAATACACTTAGCTTCTTTGTCAATGTCTTCGGTCATCTTTCCCTCACTATCATCCCCTTGATGAAGTCCATGCTAAGGACGGAACGCATTGGAACTGTGGCTGGATACAAAGCAGGTTGGATACAATGCATGTTACAGTGTGGGTCAGACACAGTGCAGGTGGATACAGGGCAGGTTGGATACAGTGTAGGTAGAATTCTTTGCGGGTTGTATACAGTGCAGATAGCATACAGTGTGGATCAGATATAGTGTGGATTAAATACAGTGTTGGTTGGATACAATGGAGGTTGGATACAGTGCAGGTTGGATACAGTGCAGGTTGGAGTGTGGGTTGAATATAGTGCATGTTGGCTACAGTGCAAGGTCAGATACAGTGCAAGATACAGTGCAGGTCGCAGTGCGGGTTGGATATAGTATGCATTGGATACAGTGCAAGGTTGGATACAGTGCGAGATACAGTGCAGGTCGGATACAGTGCGGGATACAGTTTGGGTCAGATACAGTGCAGGTCAGAGTGCAGGTTGGATATAGCGTGGGTTGGATACAGTGTAGGCTATAGTGCAGGTTGGATACCGTGCGTATCACATTCAGTGAGGGTTGGCTACAGTGCAAGGTCAGATACAGTGTGCGTCGGATACAGTGTGAGATACAGTGCAGGCCAGATACAGTATGTGTCGCATACACTGTGAGTTGCATATATTGTTGGTCAGATACAGCATGGGCCAGATAAAGTGCAGGTTACAGTGCAGGTCAAATACAGTGTGGGTTGGATACAGCACAGGTCGAATACAGTGTGGGTTGGATACAGTGCAGGTCAAATACAGTGTGGGTTGGATACAGTGCAGGTCGAATACAGTGTGGGTTGGATACAGTGCGGGTCAAATACAATGCAGGTCAGATACAGTGTGGGTCGGATACAGCACGGGTTTCAGTGCAGGTTAATTACGAAGTGGGTCGAACACAGTGTTGGTCAGATACAGCACAGGTTACAGTGCAGGTCAGATACAGTGCAGGTTAGCTACACAATAGTGCACTTACTGTGACAGCGGGGCCCCAGTGCGGATTTGTCAGCGGTGTCTTCAGTGTGCTGGTGCCAGCAGTGTCGGCAGTGCAGGGATGCCAGCGGTGTCCTTAGAGTGGTAGTGTCTGCAGTGCAGAGGTGTCAGCGGTGTCCTCAGTGCGGTAGTGTTAGCAGTGCCAGAGTACCAGCGGTGTCCTCAGTGTGGTGGTGCCGGCAGTGCAGGGGTGCCAGCGGTGTCCTCAGTACGTTGGTGCCTGCAGTGTCGGCAGTGCAGGGGTGTCAGTGGTGTCCTCAGTGAGGTGGTGCTGGCAGTGTCGGCAGTGCAGGGAGTCCAATGGTGTCCTCAGTGTGGTGGTAACAGCAGTGTTGGGTGTGTAGGGGTGTCAGCGGTGTCCTCATTGTGTTGGTGCTGGTAGTGTTGGCAGTACAGGGGTGTCAGTAGTGTCCTCAGTGAGGTGGTGCTGACAGTGTCGGCAGTGTATGGGGACCAGAGGTGTCCTCAGTGCAGGGGTGTCAATGGTGTCCTCAGTGTGATGGTGCCGACAGTGTTGGAAATGCATAGGTGCCTGTGGTGTACTCAGTGCAGTGGTGCCGACAGTGTCGACATTGCAATGGTGCCAGTGGTGTCCTTAGTGCAGTGGTGTTGGCAGTGTCGGCAGTGCAGGGGTGCGAGCGGTGTCTTCAGTGTAGTGGTGCCAGCAGTGTTGGTAGTGCAGGGACGCCTGTCAATGAAGACACGCTGATTGGCTGAGAGCTGTGACAGATGGCTCTGTCAGCCAATCCGCGGTCAGCCCATTGAATAAATTTAGTAATTTATCAGCCAGTGTCAGGTGACTAGTGTACCTTTAAAAGCCATGGAGTATTTGGCAGATACACAGTAAACCAAGTGGGCATATTTGCAGTTATATTATGTGTGATACAGTTGGTAGGTTTTAATTTTTGAGACTCTGTGATAGTGTGGGACCTGCATGAAGATGGGATACCTTGGCGAGCGGTTTGCAGGCTTCCGTTCATTGGCCAATTCACTAACTAAACCCCCATCATTTATTTATTGATGTGAAAATAAGTGAGCTTGCTTTGGTGAGTGCTGAACTTTCTGTTTGTATATATATATATATATATATATATATAGTCGGGATAGTTGCTGGCAGCTCTTTTGCAAAACCCAAATAATATTTTAAGTTCACAGATATTTATAACCTACAGTTAAATTGGAATAGAACACCTGAAGCTGATAGCAAATGAACAGTAACATGTTGAGTTTTAATGTGTAACCTGTTCCAGAAAAGTCTAATTGAATGATCCATTTAACATTGTCCATGCAATATTTTGTTTAAAGTGTAACAATACCATCTTTAATGGACATTTTCAGATAAGACTATATTTTTTCTGTATAAGTTACATGTGAATCTTGCAAGGACACATTTTCTGTGCACAGTATGAGACAGCTCTTGTCTTGCTTTTCATCAGTTTACAATCCATCATTAACTAATACTGACTAACTAACTACATTCCCATGTAATTATTGCTATCTGTTTCCTTGCAAATATAACTGCTGCACTGAGTTAAAAGACTAATGGCGTATTTACAGAAGGCAGCTAATTAAAATGAACTTCAATTGCTCTCAGTGTGCCAGAAGGAGCCATTTTCACAGCTAAAACTGTGTGGAATCTTCCGGGCTTGCTCCAAACATCTAGATTAGACATAATTCAAGGTTCCCAAGACAAAAATTTCCATCAAGATAAATTTACTCTGACAATAAAATACTCATTAAAGGAGACATGAAGATTTCTGTGTCTCTGCATGACAGATAAAACTTCTTTGAAGAAAAAAAATATATAACACAGTATTTTGTGCATAGTCTGATGGGGCTGGAATTGCCTATAGGTGTGTGGGGATTTTTTTTTTTAAATGTTATTATTATATATTGAAATGTATTGCCAATCAAGAAATAAACCAATCTGGTAGGCATCAACAGTAATAACTGTCCAAAATTCCTAGAAAATGCCAATACAGTAGGTTTCATTTATGATGTATTCACAAGAGAGAACCAGATGCTGGGATTAGAACATAACCTCAGCAACGATAATGTCCCACTGCTAAGTGCTTATTTAAGTGAGGAAGTAGTCTGTGACCGATTAAAAAAATTAAGATTAAGTCACCTGGTCCTGACAGAATTCACCCAAGGGTTCTCATGGAGCTACACTCCAAACGAGAAAGACCGCTGTTTTTGATTTTCAATTACTCACATACATCAGGTATGGTTCCCAATGACTGGCATATAGCGGAAGTTGTGCCGATATTCAAAAAGGGAAACAAATCTGAACCAGGTAGTTATAGACCAGTAAATCTTACATCTATAGTGGGGAAAGTACTGGAAGTTATTTTAAGGGATTGTATCCAGAATTTCCTTGAAGCCAATAAGGTTATTAATAGGAACCAACATGGATTTGTGAAGGATAGATCAAGCCAAACAAACTTACTAGGCTTTTATGAAACAGTGCGAACCTAGATCATGGTAAGGAGGTGGATGTAATCTTTATAGACTTTACTATAGCTTTTGACATAGTACCGCACATGAGACTTAAGTATAAGCTACAAGAACTAGGGCTAGGGAGCACAATATGCACTTGGTTTAGAAATTTGTTGGATAATAGGGAGCAGTGAGTTGTGGTAAATGGAACTTTTTCAAATTGGACTAAAGTACTAAGTGGCGTGCCACAAGGGTCTGTACTTGGACCACTATTGTTCAACATTTCCATAAATGATCTAGCAGTAGGTTTTGAGAGACTGGTGTCAATTTTTGCAGACGATACCAAATTGTGTAAGGTTATAAATTCAGAGGGGTGTGCTGAGTCTCTTCAGAATGACTTAGTTAAACTAGAAGCAGGGTCAGCAAAATGGGGAATGAGGTTCATACAGACAAGTGTAAGGTAATATACTTTGGTAGCAAGAACAAAAATACCACCTACATACTAAATGGGGTAAAACTAGGGGATTCTGTACTGGGAAAAGACTTAGGTGTTCACATAGATAACAAACTTAGCAGTAGTACCCAAAGTAGGATTGCAGCAAAAAATGCAAACAAGGTATTAGCATGCATAAAGCGGGAAATTGATTCAAGAGATGATTGTGTTATACTCCCATTATATAAATCCGTAGTGAGGCCACATCTTGAATACTGTGCACAATTTTGGGCACCATACTTCAAAAAGGATATCCTGGAACTAGAAAAGGTTCAGAGACGGGCGACCAAATTGATTAAGGGGATGGAGACACTAGATTACGAGGAAAGGCTTGATAGGTTAGGCATGTTCACAATGGAAAAGAGGAGATTAAGAGGGGACATGATTAACATTTACAAATATAGAAGGGGACAATACATAGAGCTTGCGGGGATCTGTTTTTGGTATGATCAACACAAAGGACACATGGACACCCGCTTAGGTTAGAGGAGAGGAGAGTTCACACACAGAGACGAAAAGGTTTCTTCACAGTAAAGACAATACGTATTTGGAATTCCCTGTCTAAAAGTGTAGTAATGGTGGACTCGGTCATTAATTTTAAGAATGGGCTAGATAAATTCCTAATGGATAAGCATATAAAGGTTTATGATGGGTAGATCATGCATTCTAGTTAAAAAAAGATGAATAAACAGAATGGCCAACATTCACAACAGATAAAATTAGTCCTAAAAACAATATAGTGTAGAATATTACTAATAGGTTGAACACGATGGATAAATTGCCTTTTTTCAATCTCAGAAACTATGTTACTATGTTACTGTGTTACTATGTTACATGCATGCAGATCTCAAGACATCTTTCCACAAGTGAACATACTGTACATACAGTAGTCCATCCGGCACATACAGTATTAACACAGAAATGTGACTAGGGGGTATATGGGCTACTGCGCGGGTTTTCAAATGTGGAGATATTGCCCATAACAACCAATCATATTCTTCTTATCATTTATCTAGCAACATCTAGATGATGATAGAAGGTGATTGGCTGCTAAGCTGTGGACAACATCTCCACTTTTGAAAACCCGCACTTTAGTAAATATAGCAAAGATCTGGTAGAATTTGCAAAGGTATAAGTCAGGGGTAGCCAACCCTGGTCCTCAAGAGCTACCAACAGTGCACGTTTTCCAGGTCTCCTCTTTTAAAATATGACAGTAATAACTGCACATGTGCACCTGCCAGGTGAACTGGAAAACGTGAACTGTTGGTAGCTGTCGAGGACCAGGGTTGGCTACCACTGGTATAAGTGAACCAGAGCCATAGCAAAGCGATACTGTGCAATCGACATGCTCTGCTGTAACACAAGTGGCATTAGGAAGAGTGGGTGATGTGTCCCAAGGATGCACACTGCAGTGCACTTGTAAGCTAAAACATTTGTACCCCCCACAATCCCTTCCTGTGTCTGTTCCCTGGGTGCCAGCACTGCTATCGGGGTAATTCAGACTGGATCGCTGCAGCGGCAGCAATCGCAGTCTTAATCACTTTGTGGAGTGCACGCACGCAGCAGGCGCACTGCACATGCGCACCCTGGGAGCCCAGTGAGAAGCTAACAGCATGTCTGGGCTGTGATCGCCTCTGCCTGATTGACAGGCAGAGGCAGTCACGGGGTGGGAGGGGCCGTGCCAATGGCATTAGAATGCCGTTGGTGGGGCACGGTCCGGACAATGCAGGCATGTCCGGATCATTGGAGGGGTGGGCCGCAGCAGCTGCGTGACATCACACGCAGCTGCTGCCACCCGGGATGCAGCGGGTAGCGGCCTACCAGTGTGCAGGAGCTGCACTGGCAGGGACCTACTCACCAGGTGCAAAAGCATCACTGCCGAGCAATGCTTATGCACTTGTGCAGAGGAGGGGGGTAGGACCTAACATGCTGTGCGGACTAGCCCCTTTGCTGAGCATTCCCCCCGCATGTGAGAGTAAATGATAGTAGATGTGCTAAATTTAGCACATCTACGATCAGATCTGAATTACCCCCTAAAACCCTAGTTATGGCCATATTGTAAAGTACAATATGATGAGACAAAATGGACCCTATTACATTTTAATGATTATATCTTCTCTTTATTATTATGGTTCTTTTATATTGTTCAAAACTTCTCCGTTACATGTCAACTAATAATAATGATGATGATAATAATAATAGTAATAATAATAATAATAATAATAATAATAATAATAATAATAAATAATTAATAATAATAATAATAATAATAATAATAATAATAATAATATAATATTGTTATTTACATAACACTTTTCTCCCAATAGGACTCAATAGCTTAACAGGTCAGAGAACTAAGCAGTTGGGTTATATTTTTGAGAAGTAAAGGGAAATTTGTGAAATGCGTGAATTAACAGGTAAGTCTTGAGCCTGTTTTTGAAGTATTCCAGAGCGGAGGCCTCTCGAACTGTGTGAGGCAGCAAGCTCCATAGAGTCATAGCCACAAAGATGAAAGCTAAAACCCCAGATGAATTCATGGAGAGTCTAGTTACTGATAATAGTCCTTCATCTACAGATCACAGTAATCTAGAGGTGCAGTAAGGGATCAGAAGCTGCTTCAGGTACCTCGGGCCCTGGTCATGTAGGAATTTGAAAGTCAGTACTCTAATCTTGAAATAGATTCACCATCTTACAGGCAGCCAGTAAAAGGAGTAGAGAACATATGTTATGTGGCTGAAATAGGGATGGTTGGTTAACAGCCTGCCAGCCAGTGGCGTAACTGTGGGAGGCAATGGAGTCAGCTGCTGCTGGGCTCCTGACCTAAAGTGGGCAACTCTCTTCCATTGTCTCCCACTGCCTGCTGATCCATCGCTGTTGCTGCATTATTTTCTCAGATGGAGGAGCAGAGCTGTGCCTTGGTGACATGGCAGCTGCCTCCTCGTATCTCCAGGGAGCTGGCACTGGCTGCAGTTAGGGGGAACTCTAGCGCACAGCTCCTCCCAGGCCCTTCTGTTTGTGAGAGAGGCGTGTATGTGTAAATTAAAGGGGCATGTGTGTGTGTTTAAGCGAAAGAGGCTTGTGTGTAAGCAAGAATATGTGTGTGTGTAAGTGAAAGAGATGTGTGTAAGTATGTGTGTAAAACCCGGTATTGTGTTTTCACTTTCCTGCAAAGGGCTTTCTTAGCGTCTTAATCGCTATAACAATATAAGCATTGTTAAGGTTTTTAGGCGTTACATCGTTGCAGTATTTGACTACTAAGTTTTAGAGTATAAGCACATCCATACATTGTTTTGTTAACAAGGTTTACTGTATATCATTCTGTGAGCGTCCGTGCCGCTCGTGTCTCACGCCCACGGCGCAGCGTCGGCTACGCTAATAGCGTAGTAGTACGGTACTCAGTATGCCAATAGCGTGCTTGGTACGAAGCGTGAATCCATGAGCGTACGTGCCGCTCGTGCGTCGCGCCCACGGCTTAGCGTCTGCTACGCTAAGTGCGTACCCGTACGGTACTCAGTACGCCAATAGCGTGCTTGGTACGAAGCGTGAATCCGTGAGCGTACGTGCCGCTCGTGTGTCGCGCCCATTGCTTAGCGTCTGCTACGCTAAGTGCGTACCCATACGGTACTCAGTGCCGTAGTGTGTGTACTTAGTCCGTAGTGTGTGTCCGTAGTGTGTGTAATAAGTCTAGCGGCCATAGCGGCTCCATGGTAATAGTATATAGCTTTATGTTTTAAGGTAATATTTGACATTATCACTACTATAGAGAGTGAAAATTACTATGGATGTATGTAGAGGAGAGGAGGGAAGTGCTACGAGTCACAAGTGACTCATTCAAGCATTTCCGGTTACTATGACAACCGGTATGACGCGCCGAGGACGTGGACGGAGGTCCGGTCACTATGGTAACCTATGCGACGGAGCAGCTCATTTAAACACTTCCGGTTACCATGACTACCAATATGACACGCAGAGGACGTAGACGGAGGGCTGGCTAATATGGTAACCAACGCATATGGAGCGCGCAGGAGATCGGGTTACCATGACTACGGACACGCTAAGGAAGTATAAAGAACGGCGTATTGATCTTGCTCGGCCATCCTGAGGAAGCCTGCGGTGACAGGCGAAACTAGTCGATCGCGGAGCAATCATTTACAGTCTGCCGGCAGACACCCGTTCAATCACTTCCTGGGATATTGAAGTAAGTGTTTTGAACGCTATGGGTTTATAGACTGAGGATCTGGCTATCCCATTTAGAGTGATTTGTGTACACATACACCGGAAGGACTACGCTTTGGCTGGTATTAACCAGGACACCTGATGGGCAAATTCCCTTTTTAATAGGTGACTACTCTGCAGTACCTATTTCTACACCTTTACACCGACCTATACTTACCTGAGGACTACAAATACTCATCCAGTGAATAAATCGCTATTTAGTGTATCACTGGTCTTTTATGTTTCATGTTGTATGTGATTGTTTTGTTTGTATGTAGTATACCGGTATTAGGATTCACTAGTAATTGTTTTATTCTGAACACCTGATTTTATTGGAACCAGTGAGGGTCCCTCTTATATGGCCCATCTTTTAATATTTTTCCTTTGTGCTAGGGAAATAAAATATTATTCTTAATTTGAAAATATATTGTTGCTAGTCATTTGTATATGTACTATCTCTATGAGTAAACACTACTATAAATTATAGAGCATACACCTGACAACGTTAGCGCTGGGAGACATTCTTTTCCATTGACATGAAGTGGGCATTTCTGGCTGGCAAGTGACCGTTTTCAGGGAGTGTTGAAAAAAATGCAGGCGTGGCAGGAAAAACGCAGGTGTGGCTGAGTGAATGCAGGGCGTGTTTGTGACATCAAAACAGGAACTCAGCAGTCTGAAGTCATCGCAAGCGCTGAGTAGGTATTGAGCTACTCTAAAACTGCACAAAAAAATGTTGCCGCCACTCTGCGATCCTTTCGTTTGCACTTCTGCTAAGCTAAAATACACTGCCAGTGGGAGGCGCATAGCGTGTGCACGGCTGCTAAAAACTGCTAGCTAGCAAACAACTTGGAATGACCACCTGTGTTCTTAGGAGAGATGAACGGCTATGGGGAGAGGAAAAGATGAATGGCTATGGGGTAAATTTACTAAGCTCCGAGTTTGTCTGAATTTGCAAACACGGGAGTGTTTGGTCAATTTTTCAATCAAGGAAATTGACCAAAGACAAAACACAGCAGTGTTGGCTCAAATAGAAGTTCAAACAATGAGTGAAATCACAAATTCAATAAAATACACCATCGGACAAACGTTGAAGTACTTTTCATAGAAAACAGAACATGGAAATTTACCAAGATTCGTGTTTGCAAACACACCCCTGATTTGTCCAAACTCACCCCAAAATAAAAGTTTAAAATGCACCACCTCACCAGCAGCATGTTTGCAAAATCACCCATGCTAATTTCATTACTTACAATATAAAATTTCTCATTTAACCAAGAAAAAATTAATCCTAACCAATATACTTGTAAAAATGGTACCCAATGATTTTGTATACAATAACCATGCATGTTCATTTTAGTTTTAACTGAATAAACTGTATATACATACACAAGTCCTTTTTTAAATGTGAAGGTGTTGTAACATGTTTTTTTATTTTTTTATTTAGGAGAACGAATTGACAGAATAGGAGAGGAGTGGGTTAAACCTCAGCTAGTCTGGGAGGCAGGACGGTAAGGCATTATGGGAGTTTATGGTTAGCCAATAGGAATGAATGTTGGGGGTAGGTGGAAAGGGTTCTTAAGCCTGGTGAAGGGGCTGGGTCAGCCTCTTCTGCTTTTGTCGTCCCACCCTCCCTCCCTACTGGTGGTGTTTGTTTTATGCTGTTGCGTTGGCTATTTTCGTGATGTGGGTTGTAACGGTTTTTTGGTGGCGGGAAAGAACGGCAAGTTAACATTTGTTGTATTATAGAGTGGATTGGAGGTCGTTTGGTGGTTGATTTTTAGGTGCGCTCTCCTTCGCTGACTGGTTTTACATCTGCTGGACCGCCTTCTCGGGGGGCAGCCTCATCACCTTCACGGGTGGGTAGTCAGGATGGAGGTTGAGCGGATACCTATTGTTTGTTGGAAGGTTTACGTCAGTTTTTTATAAGATAGTTTGTTTATGGGATAGGGTTGTTTTAGCCGTTCTTTCTGGCCACCATACTTTAGTTTAAATATCCACAGTTAATGGTTCACTTAAATAAATAGCTAACATTTTCTGCCAAATTCAAGTCTCCGTGTCTTTATTTATTATAATTAAGTGTTAAGATGTTATGGTTTATGTTACGGACAATCCTCAGACTATATGAGGTTTAGGTTACCCGAATAATTGTTTCAACAAAAACAGACTGGACTCAAAACCAGCCATTTACAGGAGTATTTGGTGATACTCACCTGAAACACAGTTGTAAAACACGATTGCACACACCATCAGAAAACACGATACCCCAAAACACGGGCGCATAGAAAATTTCTGTATTTTATTTAAAAAAATGCTCCCATGCTTGATTGATCCCACCCATGTTTAATCTCTGATAGACATTGGTGAGATACGATTCTTAGTAAATTTACCCCTATGAGTGAGAGGAGATGTGGATTAGATGGCCACTGGGTCAGGAGGGCTGTAGTTGATGTTTGAGAGAAGAGGACTGTGAGAACAGGAGGGAAGAGCGCTCTGCTCCAAGAAGCTTTTAAACTAGGGGATACATATAATAAAAAAAAAAATATTTAAACCAGCTAAGGCCTAAGCCATCCAGTTCTCAGAAATTTTTCAGGCGCTCAATCAGAATCCCATGGTCCATGGTGTTAAATGATGCATTGATGAGAGATCCAGTCACCTCTGTCTCTTTCCATCAGACGGTAATACCAGGGCTGTTTCACTGCTATGTCTTTTCCTGAATCCTGACTGAAATGGATCATAAACTTAAAGGCATAAATGTATTCCAGGCAGTAATTTCAGACCAGACCATCTGTACACCACTCTAAACTAGCTTCACCAAGCAAGAATGAGAATCGCCAACTTGTGAGAGTCCAAATTACATTCCAAATTCAACACAACCATCCTGGGAAGACCAAAGCAAGCTCTAATATTGAACCAAGAGTTTACATAACTCAGACTAGACACACCAATCCAATGGACATGTGTTGCTCTCAGAAAAATAGTGGTTTCTCTAGCAAGGGAATGTCTAGCCACACAAATTACAAATGAGTGCCCCACAACCCAAACAAATGATCAAAACCAGGACCAAAAAGGATTGAGACAGAAAAAATGGTGGTAAGATGCAATGAATAAATAGAACTGGGCAAATAGCAATCACATCACCATACAAACAAAAATTTCCTATCCAGGGAAGGCAACAAGTGGCAATGCCCAACCACCCCCTACCATCGAGCCTGTCATCAATCCATGCAGGAAGCACTTGCCACTAACCGGTCATCCTGAACGATGACAGGTGGAAGGGGGAGAGCAAATATTCTGATACAGTATAAAAAAGGAAGAAAGGAAAGGCAGAGAAAGACAAAAAATGCAAACAGAGAAAAACATAAAAACAATTGAAGAAAAGATGAGAAGTAAAAGAATGAGGAGAAAAAAATAAAACAAGGCAAGTGAGCAAATGAGAACAGCAAATGTTAAAAGGACCATAACTAGCACAGGAGAAAAGGCCTAACCCAGATCACTCCACCCTTTCATATGCCTGCAAAAACTCCCTCCCCTAACTCTCATTGGCTGCCAGCTACTGTATGACAACAACAATAAATTTAACCCTACCATACCCAGCTACCATATTGTGTATACTTACAGGTTTTGCTTTGATGATTAATTCGATATACACTATACAATCTATCATATGATATATTAGTCTCATGCAGCTCAAAACAATATATCAGTGTGTATTCCTAATCCATCATTTACATATTTTGTTCATTGAATCATCCCATTTTATGTACTGCACATTCAATGGTATGGTTCCACAGCTGATGAGGTGTAGTTACATACAGTAAGTACAGTGGATGTGATTATCGCTGGGTTGCACCATTGAAGGGTGTAATCCCAGCTTTACTCATCCTCCAGATTTACAATCCTGCACCCTATTATAGATTATCCCATAAATAGACTATGTTATAGACATAATGTATTTCCAAACTCTAGATTTTTAACGCTTTGTATGTATAAAAATGTTGCAACTAAGAGATTTCTTTTTTAAAAATTCTACATTTCTCAGAGTTTAGGTTAGCTTTAAATGCCAAAGGCATGGCTTAGAAATGAATTGTCAATTTGGCAACACATCAGACACATTGCTTGACCTGTCAGACCGCACAGAAACAAAGTAGAAAGATTGGAGCATAAAGATTGTGAGGTGACAAGATCAACTTATTATTTCACTAACATGAATTTGAAAAGTGACCACTTTAACATATCTTATTTCTGTATATAAAATACTAGCTGTTCTACCGGGAAATTTCTGATTTTCACAGATGTAAATTTAAATGTGTTAAAAATTTGGCAAATCTCTATTATTATTATTATTATTATTATTATTATTATTACTATTATTATTATTATTATTATCCTTTATTTATATGGCACCACAAGGGTTCCGCAGCGCCCAATTACAGAGTACATATGCACATAATCAAAACAGGAAAACAGTGACTTACAGTTGAAGACAATATAGGACAATTACAGGGTAACTAAACATAACTACATCAGCAGATGACACTGAGATAAGTATCAAGGTGGCAGAAAATTGCAGGATTTGGGCAGTTGAGGATTATAAAAGTAAGTAAGAAAAGAATAAGCACATCAGGGAAGAGGGCCCTACTCATGAGAGCTTACATTCTAAAGGGGAGGGGCAGACAGACAGGGGGACACAGATGGGGAAGACCGAGAGAGGGTTAGGATGAGATTTGGCTGGGTTTGGTAAAGAAGTGGGTCTTAAGAGCCCGTTTGAAATTCTGTAGAGAGGTGGAGAGTCTGAGGGGGAGAGGTAGAGAATTCCAAATTAAGGGAACAGCACGTGAAAAATCTTGGAGATAGGAGTGGGAGGAAGTAATCAGAAGACAGGAGAGTTGGCGTGCATTAGCAGAGTGAAGAGGACGGGTGGGAGAGTAAAGGGAGATAAGGTCAGAGATGTAAATGGGAGAGGAGTGGGTGAGTGCTTTGTGAGTGTGAGAAGTTTGAATTGGATTCTGAAAGGGAATGGAAGCCAGTGAAGGGCTTGTAGGAGAGGGGAGGTGAACGTAGTGCATTTGGTGAGAAAGATGAGCCGGGCTGCAGCATTGAGGATAGATTGGAGTGGAGAGAGGTAATTGTCAGGGAGGCAAGTTATACATTGGAGATTACAGTAATCCAGTCTGGAAATTATCAGTGAGTGAATAATGGTCTTGGTGGCATCATGTGTGAGAAAGGGTCTGATTCTGGAAATATTTTTGAGATAAAAATGACAGGTTTGTGAGAGGTGCTGATGTAAATTTGAGACATCGTAATGTAAGTAAATATTACTCCTTGGTTCTTGACATTACCCGAGGAGCACCCGTAGAAGATACGGTAAAAGCGACAGCACCATTTTTGTGGGTTATTACATTCTAACCACTGGAGGTGCAATCCAAATTTTAATCCGATTGTCCATTTAGGCATTATCGTTCACGCAAGCCGCACATCGATAATGACATCGTTATGTCAACCCCTGTTCATCCCCTTAGGGGAGGTTTACAATTCTAATTACATAGTTATCCTGTTTCCCACCTGAAGAATACTTATGTTATATTTCAGCTTCCTAACTTATCGAGAAGTATGAGAATTAGTGATGAGTCAGTCAGTCAGTTAGTGAGTGAGAGATACGGTAAAAAGTGACAGGACCATTTTTGTAGTTAATGAAATTCTACACACTGGATGGGAAATCCAAATTTTGATAGGATTGGCCCTTTTGGCTTTATCGTTCACGCAACGCAAGCAACGCAACAGTGATGACATCATTATGTCAACCCCCCTTTTTTTTACATTTTAATTACGTTGTTTTCCTATTTTCCACCTGAAGAATATCTATGTGAAAGTTGCAGCTTCCTAACATACCAGGAAGTAAGAGAATTAGTGATGAGTCAGTGAGTGAGTTTGTAAGTGAGTGAGTGAGGGCTTTCGCATTTATATATATACAGATTCAGTTCATCTACCCTTATACAGAGGAACTCATATGACCTTCTAAACTAACATCAGTGGCATAAGTTTATCACAGTTGCCGGAGGCAAGATAAATATTGGTGCCCCCCTATTTCCTATATTAAGATAAATATATGTATGTATGTATGAATGTAGATACTGTATTTATACATTTAATTGTCTTTTATTTTAAATCAAACATTTCTTAGCAGTCATACCCAGGATTAGAACCCATGACCTGTTACACTAACAGCAGACACTTTACTGATGGAGTTATTTGCTCCTGTAGAGGAAGCATGAGAATTCTAACTATATGAAGTTACGTGTAATTGTCAGAGAAGTATCTTCATATAGTTAAAATTCTCATATTTCCTATTCAGGAGCAAACAGCTTCATCAGTAAGGTGTCTGCTTCCAGTGTAATAGGTTGTGGTTTCTAATCCTGGGTGTGACACTTGTAAAATATGTATATTCAGTATAATAAAGAGGGTGTGATTTGTAAGGTGCAGGGACCAGTGAGGAAGTCAGCCACTGAAAAGACAGCGTCAGCTATCAATTAATTTAATTCAAAGGTGTCACAGAATGGGAGGAGAGGTGCCCCCCTTCAGAGCAGGAGCCCGGCAGCAGATGACCCCGTTGCCTCCCAGAGTTCTGCCTCTGACTAACATAACAATACAAATGCACAAATTTAATAGTACAGGCATTGAGATCAGTCCTTTTATATTTAATAAACAATTTAATATATTCATGATTTGTTGAACAAAAAAGTAATTTATTGTAAAACCCAACACTGCAAAGCTTCATCGTTAAAACATAAAAAGCCTATAATGGTTTTCAGCTTCAGCTAGGTCCACAATGATGTATTGCACCCACGCTCAGAGGTTATCTGTTATTCTTAATTGTTTTTGTTTTCTTTGCTATCAGATAGATCTATTTGGCTGAAGATGCCCCTTCTACATGTTTAATTAATCCATTTCATTCTGTGCTAAATTAAAATAATGGGTCTTAATTTTAGTCTTCGTGTAGAACTGATTGGTAATTATCGTAAACGCAAGAGATTTAGACTTACAATGAATATTAAATGACCTCTGTTAGGCAGACTTGGCTTTTTGCATTTATCCTGAGAAAAAAAGACTTTACATTTTTTAAATACTCATAGATGGACTGATACTGAGTTAAAACACAAACTGTCCCTATTGCTTTTGGGTGGTATAGAAGATCTACAGTAATTAGACCCCACAGGGTCAAAAGGTCGACATTGAAATGTTAAGGGGCGTACACACGGAGAGATCTGTGCTTTAAATCTAAGCAATCTGAATAGTGTCATTTTCTATGTTTCATCATATGTGACCACATTTATAGCAGATGTAGGCCTTCGCAGGCTCGCTTCACTGACCAAACTTTGGACAAGCAAGCCATGCAAAAGTGGCTGTCCCTGTCGCTGAAGTGCTTAGTTTATTCAACTGTGCATGTCCTTTTTAATATCCAACATAAGGGTGAGTGAACGGCCCAAGGACAATTCTATCTTGCACTACTTGAGGACTAGAATTAGGAGAAAAAACATGGTATTATCCCTCATACTGACTTTCTGGTGCACCTCATAAATGTACTACAGGGGTGTGTTACACAATTAGGAAGGAGAGGCCGGGGGGTAGTATGGCCATAATTTTCTTGGTTTCTCGCTTCAAACCTTGTTAGAAATCCTTGGATGTTAAGTATGTAATCTTTTATTGCCTTTTGTCTTCTAAGGAGCTGCAAAACAGATAGTTATGATTTTCTTATGAAATTTATTTAATTTTCTAAATTAATCAATTAAATTAATTAATTTTAATCAATTAATCAATACCTTTTCTACCTTCTACTTAGAGATGAGCAGGTTAGGTTCCCTGAGAACCGAACCCCACCGGACTTCACTGCCCGAGCTCGGATCTGAGCACGGCTCAGGTTTCCCGTTTGACTCGGAAACCAGAACGAGACAAAATGTCATCATCCCGCTGTCAAATTCCTGCGGGTTTTGGATCCCATATAAGGAGCCGTGCATCGCCGCCATTTACACTCCGGCATTGGAGAGTGTAGCAAGAGGACATGTCTCCGTCCTCAGTGTCTGTGTGGGAGGGAAAGTGGGGTGGTGATTCCAGTGCTGTCTTGTGCTGCTCAGTCTAGTGTAGTGTCTTATGCTGCATCAGTCCAGTCACAGTGGTGGTGTCCTCTGCTGCCATATGTCCAGTGCTGCTGTATAAGCCCAGTGCAGTGGTGCTGTGTTGTGCTTCACCAGTCCAGTGGTGGTGTTCCTGTACAGCTGTATAAGTCTAGTGGTACTACCATATAAGTCCAGTGGTACTGCCGTATAAGTCCAGTGATACTGCCATATATGTCCAGTGATACTGCCGTATAAATCCAGTCCAGTGGTACTGCCATATATGTCCAGTGGTACTGCTGTATAAATACGGTGATACTGCCGTATATGTCCAGTGGTACTGCCGTATAAATCCAGTGGTACTGCTGTATAAATACAGTCCAGTGATACTGCGGTATAAGTCCATTGATACTTCTGTATATGTCCAGTGGAACTGCCATATAATTCCAGTGATACTGCCGTATATGTCCAGTGGTACTGCCGTATAAATCCAGTCCAGTGATACTGCCATATATGTCCAGTGTTACTGGCGTATAAATCCAGTGCTACTGGCGTATAAATACAGTCCAGTGATACTGCCATATATGCCCAGTGGTATTGCCATATAATTCCAGTGATACTGCCGTATATGTCCAGTGGTACTGCCGTATAAATCCAGTCCAGTGATACTGCTGTATATGTCCAGTGGTACTGCCATATAATTCCAGCGATACTGTCGTATATGTCCAGTGGTACTGCCATATAAATCCAGTCCAGTGATACTGCCGTATATGTCCAGTAGGACTGCCATATAAATCCAGTGGTACTGCTGTATAAGTCCAATGATACTGCCGTATATGTCCAGTGGTACTGTCATATAAATTCAGTGGTACTGCCGTATAAATCCAGTCCAGTGGTACTGCCATATAAGTTCAGTGGTGCTGTCCTGTGCTGTACAGTATATTATTTAATTCAAATAAAGGGAGTATTAATATTTAATCCAAATAATTTTTACAGGGTTTGCCCTGTGTGGTGTAGAGGTATGTGTTATGATCTATGTACTCGGAACCCGAGAGACAGGGTGGCAATAGATGAGCTCTGAATACAGAAACGTGATGCTGCAGTTCAAACTGAGATTTGCAGCAACCCCTATCGGAAAACCCTGACTCCATTGTCCTTCCCTAGTGGTCAGTCAACACCTGCGAGACTATGGTTTCTTGGGCCCACAGCAGCCGCTTTTGAACGGGCAGATAGGTCTGCCCAAACTCCGATGCCCCCTGATCTTAGTAGGTGACAAGGCGTTAACTGAGACAGAGAGAGAACAAGGGGAAAACTAACTAAGACAGACACAAAAGCGAAAGGGAAAACCACAGAAAATAATAAACTAATTTATGTGCAGCACGGCCCCCAAGAAAAAATGCAACCAAAGTAACGCTGCCCAAATACCAAATATGTATCCATCGTAGTTTGGCAAGGACAACAGCGGCGGAACCTCCACAGAAAACACAACGCCAAGAATATTAGAATTATACGGCTTCAGACGTAAGGTGCGGCAGAGCCGCTATTCACGACAACTGAGAAGGTGCACGTAGAAGCAACAGGACCCCAAGGCTGAAGATTCAGGATCACTAGGCTGGAAGACTGGAACAGATTCCCAGGACCATGCTCCGGAAATCGGGACACAGGATGCAGGAATGAACTGGCTGAAAGCAGGAACACTCCAGGGGCAGGATACAAGCTCCACAGGAAGCTATCACCGGCGAGGCTGCAATGTGCTGGCTCCCATAAAAAGGCCCTGCTGGCAAATCACAGGAGAGCCAGCAAGACCAGCCCCCCAGACCCTTATTGCCCAGCTGTTATGTGGCGCGCTGAGTGCGGCATCCTGGCTGCTTAGTAACAGCAAGGACTGCAGTGCAGGGTGGCCGCCCAACGTCTCCGGTTGCTAGGCAACCGGCTGAGGACAGAGATTCAGCGGCGGAAGTGAAGCGCCGGCCCCGTTGCCTAGTAACGCTGCTGCGACCCGCCGCTGCTGACAGTATGCTCTTATTTGCTGCATTTTGTTATATAACGCCATAAAAACAATGGAGAACAAAAATTTGGAGGATAAAATAGGGAAAGATCAAGAACCACTTCCTCCTACTGCTGCTGCTGCCGCTGCTGTTGTTGCTGCTGGGAGTCGATCGTCATTCTAGAGGGGAAGTCGGAAGACCACTTGTACTACTTCAAATAAGCAAATGACTGTTCAACAATCCTTTGCTAGGAAGATAAATATGACAGCAGTCATCCTGTTGCAAAGTGGATAACTGAGGCCTTGACAGCTATGTTGGTGTTAGACTTGCATCCGGTATCCACCATGTGGGACTGCAGTGCCAACCCTAGATGGGCCAGGTGTTTGTGCCGCACACTTGTGTCACTTATCTTAGTCATACAGCTACCTCATTGCACCTCTTTACTTCTTTGCATGATGTGCTGTTTGGGGACTATTTTTTGAATAGTGCCATCCTGGCTGCCACTACAGTGCCACTCCTAGATGGGCCAGGTGTTTGTGCCGCACACTTGTGTCGCTTAGCTTAGTCATACAACTACCTCATTGCACCTCTTTTTCTTCTTTGCATCATGTGCTGTTTGTGGCCTAGTTTTGAATAGTGCCATCCTGTCTGCCACTACAGTGCCACTCCTAGATGGGCCAGGTGTTTGTGCCACACACTTGTGTCACTTACCTTAGTTATAAAGCCACCTTAGTGCAACCTTTTGGCCTAAAAACAATATTGTGAGGTGTGAGGTGTTCAAAATAGACTGGAAATTAGTGGAAATTAATGTTATTGAGGTTATTAATACTGTAGGATCAAAATTGCCCCCAGTTTCTGTGATTTTAGCTGTTTTTATGTTTTTTTAAAAAAATCATCCAGATCCAAAACCAAAACGTGAAAGGGTGGCTTTGGCAAAACCAATCCAGATCCAAAACACGAGCATGGAACCAGAACCAAAACCAATACACAAAGCACGAAACGTGCCCGCCGCACATCTCTACAAGTTCTACTACATACTCCACCTCCATTTCCCTGTCCTGCCATGGGGTCTCTTCTTTTTGAAAAAAAAATCTTTCTATGGGGTCATATAGTATATTATACTGCCATCAGGTCTGCCATTGCTGTGCAGCGATGTTTCATAGATATGCTATATTCTTACAGTAACTGCCGTGTGTTTGTGCCGCTGCTCTGTTGCTTTGCTTAGCCAGACAGCCTTTGCCATATATGGGTGAACAATATTGTGAGCTGTGAGGCATTCACATATGACTGGAAATAAGTGTTACTGAAGGTAATACTATAGGAATAAAAAAAACTTATCAGTTTTTAGCATTAAAACAAAAAATAATAATAAAAAAAAACATGTAAGGGTGGTTTTGCCATAACCAGAAAACAAAATCGAAAGGCTGAGTTTTTTTTTTGGCAAAACTGAAACTAAAACACTGGGGTCAGCGCACATCTCTAGCCTGGAGCATCCACAGGATGCTCTGGGTAGCATAGCAGCAGACATATGTCAGAGCCAGGGTGCAGCAACGGTGCTGACTCCAAAGCCCTGCACCCTGGGTGAGGGCATCATTTGCAAACCCCTAGTATAGTGTAATGGATTTATTGTGATTGGTGCAGCACAACGGAGCATTAGGTAAATGTTTTATGCAACACCTTAATATTTAAATGACCAAAGCTGTGTTTTACTAGGCATTCTTCACGATGTTTGTCTCAAATACAGATGTGGCCTTATTAACCTAGTGTTTTTGCAGTCTATGTAGCGAGATGCATGGTGCGACTTAGACGCTGTGCCGCGGATTGCTAGTTTTGCTTCTTATTGACTTGCCACACACAGGCAATATTAGGGGTATACATATCCACTTCTAAAAACCTGCACTTTAGTAAATATACCCCTAGTGTATTTGGGCTTAGAATTAGTGCCTTTTCACCATCTCAGCAGTGTAAATTTACAAACGTAGCATGGCAGGATGGAGTGTTGTATAAAGAACTACACTGTCTAGATAGACAGTCATTAGGTCGAACCAGTATGGTCGACATAAAATAGTTTGACAGGGTCAAAAGGTCAATAGGTAAAATTTAGACAGTACAAAAGGTTGATTAAAAAGCTAAACATGAAAATGATTGACACAAAAAAGATAGACACAAGTTGTTTTGTTTTTTTTGGGTGTTATTTTGAATGTTTTACCATATCTAAACACAATCAGTGGAAAAATGTACCCTTGTGGGCTCGCTTTGGTTGCCACGCTTCAGGAAAGGTTACTATTGCCAATAATAGTCCATGTGCAAAAGTTGGAAAAACATGAAGAAAAAACAAACAAAATTTGTGTTGACCACTTGTGTGTTGAACATTGTCATGTTGACCGTTTGTAACTGTCTAAGGGGTGGATGAAGGGCAAGATGGTCCTCGGGCGGAAAATGTTTTACGGGCCTATACTGAGAAGGGGAGGGAGCTGTGACCAGTGCTGTATGGATGTGGTCAGTGCCATGTGGGTGTGCACACCCCCACACTATCGCACCCACGGTCTCACAAAATACATAGAAATAGAAAAATAACAGAATTTTGTTAGAAAACTAAAAATACAATTTTAATACTTATTGTTTAGGGCTGACCATGTGGCCATCCAGGCGGCTTGTTATCATCATAGTGTTATGGTGATGGGCCTATTTTTATGTGGAGGCCTGGAGCTGGGGTTCCATCCACCCCATTGCTAATATTGCCCTGAACTTTCTACCTTAAGCACTGTCTACCTTTTACTTGTCAACTTTTTGACCATGTCAACCTTTTGAACCTGTCCACCATACGTCAACCATAAGGTATTCACCTATTGACTATTGACTGTTGACCCATCATCCAGAATCGGGCAGGATGCATGGTGCAGCACCATCATATACTATACTGTAGCATTCAAATCGACTAGTGGTATACAGGGTATGCATACTTTGCAAATATATAAATGAATAGAGTAAAAAACACAAATTCAGTAAAAACACTAAGCTTTTGCATTTTTTTTGTGGTATGCCAACCGGGGCTATTTGGTGCGACTTAAAGCTAGGTGAATAAGGAGGACACATTGGGGGATATTCAATTCTTTGAAAAGTCACCTGGGTGTGTTTTTTCCTATCTAATAGGAAAAAACAGACACCCAACTGACTTTTCAAACATTTGAATTACCCCCATTGTATCAGACCTGACAGTTTCTTCTTTTTTAAAATGTGAGCAGTCCTATTTCAGTGACAATCTGGAGCCAGAAGTTCTATTAGAAATTGTTAGCACTGTGCAGTGCATGCACCTGTAAAGAGTGGTACACACAGTAGAGATGTGTGCTGAGCGATCTAGCACAGACCGCTCAGCACACATCTCTCCCCCCGCTGTGTGTGTGTGTGTGTGTGTGTGGGGGGTGCACTTCACACAGCAGTGAAGTGAGCGGCCTGACTAGATTGTGCCTGTATGCAGGCACAATCTAGAACCGGCGATATCGCCGCGCGGGGCTATCGCTATGGGGGGGTACACACGGAGATATCCGTGCTTAATTTCTAAGCAATCTAGTCAGATTGCTTAGAAATTAAGCACGGATCTCTCCGTTTGTACCCCCCTTAAGCACTGACAAATGAGGCAAGTTTCTGAAATACACATTCCTTATCTTTATGCTAATGTTGCAGCCAGGAATTCATTTGACTATGACAGAGGTTCCCAAACTGTGTGCCGTGGCTCCCTAGGGTGCCTCGGAACACTTGCAAGGGTGCCCTGGGTTGGTGGTCCAGGACCAATTCAAATTATTCATGGTCAATATAATAGGCAAAACCAGTGCTGGTGGCTGCCAATCATAAAATATGTGGCCAAACAGAGGCAAATCTTGTCTCTCACCACACAACTGACCCTAAGGATGACATATAAATGCGATCTACTTAATGTAATATTTCTTTCTAAATTTCGCAATAAGAAATGTTTGGCCTAGGGGTGCTGTGAAAAAAATTCTGAGATTCTAGGGCGCCGTGATTCAAAAAAGTTTGGAAACCACTGGACTATGTAAAAGAAAAGGGGGGTACTCACTGAGCGAGAATCTAAGCAATCTGACTAGATTGCTTAGATTTTCAGCAAGATCTCTCCGTGTGTACCCCCCACAGCGATAGCGATGCGCAGCCCCGTGCATCGCTATCGCTGGTGCTAGATTGGCCTGAAATGAGTGCCCCCCCGTCCCCCTTCCTCCCGCACACTCAGTACACATCACGCTGTGCTGAGCGGGGGGAGAGATGTGTGCTGAGCGGTTCGCTCAGCACACATCTCTCCCCTGATCTGCCGGTGAATACGGGCCTGTAAAGTCTATGCCACTCCTCTAAACAAAGATAATCTAGGCAATTTTGCTGCTATTGTGAGCAGGCTCTTTATGTTAGGACTAAACGTCCAATAGTGATAATTTCAGTTAACAAAGTATCACGCGTTTCACAGGTCACTGATTTAATTTTCAGATATGGACTCCCACATGGGACTGCAAGCAGAAAGGACACACGCTGTTTACTGCAATAAATAGTCAAGTTCTGGATACCTAATTCTGACAAACAACAGTTCTTTCACTGTTATCATGAGCACATTTCTGTATTTGAAGACTGGGCCACAACCTATAAAATGCGTAATATTTTGTAATACTGAAACTGACATAAGCCTATGAGATGTTACCTGCTCATATTATACCTACATTTTGGAATACATAAATATTTTTGGGAGATACTGTATACACCTTTGTCAGACCATTCACTTTTACTTTTACCACTATTGGTCCTAGTATAGAGACAGATATCAAGAGCTTTGATATTCAATGTATCGAACCTGTGCTGAACATCCTGACTGGCCAGGCAGTACTAAAGGCATTAGACTCTAACCTGAAGCTTGAGGAATGTAAAGAATTTAAGGAAACATTTTAGAAATAATAAAAGTAATGACCAATTGGAAATTTGATTCATTTTTAAAATGCCTCCAACATACTGTACCTAACTTTTAGAAAAAAAAACGGAAATGGGTTATCTCTGCAATATGTAATAATACAAGGACAAATAAGGCATCTGTTATATCCCTATAGTAACAATAAAATTGAAATTAAATAGCAGTTGGTACGAGTCTAAAACTAATATACTGGCCACTGTGCTATATACTGTAGTTAATAGTCTGCATGCATATTTTTTTTCCTTTGTGTTACAGCAGCATAGAGAAAATTCCTTTATTCATTATACACGTATAACCTTGGCATTTAAATCTAGATTGCTCATCCTTTTTAAAAGAGTCAATTAAGCTGATCTTATATATATTTCAAATTAATTATTTTACTTGTGAATGGTACATTTGTGAGAATTACAGAGGACGTGGACTTTTATCTGTAAGTGGAAAACAACTATCACACTGAATAATAATACTAATAAGAATGTATTATTGATGTTATTATTAAAATGTATTAATAATGCCCCCACTGCATGCGCCACGGCCCGCGTTGCCGACACCACCACCCGCGTTGCCAACACCACCGTCTGCACCCCGAAATGCCGACACTGCCGCCCACAGCCCTGCACTGCTGGCACCTCATGCACTGCCGACACTGCCAGAACCACTGCAATGAGGACACCCACTGACACCCCTGCAATGCCGACACTGCCAGAACCATTGCAGTGAGGACACCCTCTGACACCCCTGCAATGCCGACACTGCCAGCACCACCATACTGAGAACACCGTTGGCACCCTTGCACTGCTGACACTGCCAGCACCACTGCACTGAGGACACCGCTGGCACCCCTGCCCTGCACTGCCGACACTATCACACTGAGGACACTGCTGACACCTCTGCACTGCTGACACTACCGCTCTAAGGACACCACTGGCACCCCTGCACTGCCAACACTGCTGGCACCACCACACTGAAGACACCGCTGACAACCCCGCAGTGAGGACCCTCTCTCACAGTAAGTGCACTATTGGTGTATCTAACCTGCACTGTATCCGACCTACACTGTAACCCATGCTGTAACCTGTGCTGTATCCGAATCACATTGTATTTGACCTGCACTGAAACCCGTGCTGTATCCGACCCACACTGTATCTGACCCGAATTGTATTTGACCCTCACTGTATCCAGCCCACACTGTATTTGACCTGTGCTGTATCCAACCCACACTGTATCTGACCTGTGCTGTATCCAACCCACACTGTATTTGACCCGCTCTGTAACCTGCACTTTATCTGGCCCATGCTGTATCTGAACCACAATATACTGTATACAACTCACCGTGTATGTGACCCGTGCTGTTTCTGACCTGCACTGTATCTCGGCTGTATCCAATGCTCACTGTATCTGACCTTTCACTGTAGCCATCCCTCACTGTATGCGACATGCACTGTATCCACCCCGCACTCTGACCTGCACTGTATTTGACCTGACTTCATCCCGAACTGTATCCGACCAGCAATGTATCTCGCACTGTATACGACCTTGCACTGTATCCAATGTGCACTATATCCAACCCGCACTCCGACCTGCACTGCATCTCGCACTGTATCCGACCTTGTACTGTAGCCAACGCGCATTATATCCAACCTGCACTCCACAGTGCACTGTATCCAACCCGCACTGTATCCAACCCGAACTTTAACCTGCACTTATCCGACCCACACTGTATCCAACCCACACTGTATCCAACCCGCACTGTATGCAATCTGCACTATATACAACCTGCAATGAATTCCACCTACACTGTATCCGACCTGCCCTGTATCCACCTGCACTGTGTCTGACCCACACTGTAACTAGTGATGAGCGCCGGAAATTTTTCGGGTTTTGTGTTTTGGTTTTGGGTTCGGTTCCGCGGCCGTGTTTTGGGTTCGACCGCGTTTTGGCAAAACCTCACCGGGTTTTTTTTGTCGGATTCGGGTGTGTTTTGGATTCGGGTGTTTTTTTCAAAAAACACTAAAAAACAGCTTAAATCATAGAATTTGGGGGTAATTTTAATCCCAAAGTATTATTAACCTCAAAAAACATAATTTCCACTCATTTTCAGCCTATTCTGAACACCTCACACCTCACAATATTATTTTTAGTCCTAAAATTTGCACCGAGGTCGCTGTGTGAGAAAGATAAGCGACCCTAGTGGCCGACACAAACACCGTGCCCATCTAGGAGTGGCACTGCAGTGTCACGCAGGATGTCCCTTCCAAAAAACCCTCCCCAAACAGCACATGACGCAAAGAAAAAAAGAGGCGCAATGAGGTAGCTGACTGTGTGAGAAAGATAAGCGACCCTAGTGGCCGACACAAACACCGGGCCCATCTAGGAGTGGCACTGCAGTGTCACGCAGGATGTCCCTTCCAAAAAACCCTCCCCAAACAGCACATGACGCAAAGAAAAAAAGAGGCACAATGAGGTAGCTGACTGTGTGTGTGAGAAAGATAAGCGACCCTAGTGGCCGACACAAACACCGTGCCCATCTAGGAGTGGCACTGCAGTGTCACGCAGGATGTCCCTTCCAAAAAACCCTCCCCAAACAGCACATGACGCAAAGAAAAAAAGAGGCACAATGAGGTAGCTGACTGTGTGTGTGAGAAAGATAAGCGACCCTAGTGGCCGACACAAACACCGGGCCCATCTAGGAGTGGCACTGCAGTGTCACGCAGGATGTCCCTTCCAAAAAACCCTCCCCAAACAGCACATGACGCAAAGAAAAAAAGAGGCGCAATGAGGTAGCTGACTGTGTGAGAAAGATAAGCGACCCTAGTGGCCGACACAAACACCGGGCCCATCTAGGAGTGGCACTGCAGTGTCACGCAGGATGTCCCTTCCAAAAAACCCTCCCCAAACAGCACATGACGCAAAGAAAAAAAGAGGCACAATGAGGTAGCTGACTGTGTGTGTGAGAAAGATAAGCGACCCTAGTGGCCGACACAAACACCGGGCCCATTTAGGAGTGGCACTGCAGTGTCACGCAGGATGTCCCTTCCAAAAAACCCTCCCCAAACAGCACATGACGCAAAGAAAAAAAGAGGCGCAATGAGGTAGCTGACTGTGTGAGAAAGATAAGCGACCCTAGTGGCCGACACAAACACCGGGCCCATCTAGGAGTGGCACTGCAGTGTCACGCAGGATGTCCCTTCCAAAAAACCCTCCCCAAACAGCACATGACGCAAAGAAAAAAAGAGGCACAATGAGGTAGCTGACTGTGTGTGTGAGAAAGATAAGCGACCCTAGTGGCCGACACAAACACCGTGCCCATCTAGGAGTGGCACTGCAGTGTCACGCAGGATGTCCCTTCCAAAAAACCCTCCCCAAACAGCACATGACGCAAAGAAAAAAAGAGGCACAATGAGGTAGCTGACTGTGTGTGTGAGAAAGATAAGCGACCCTAGTGGCCGACACAAACACCGGGCCCATCAAGGAGTGGCACTGCAGTGTCACGCAGGATGTCCCTTCCAAAAAACCCTCCCCAAACAGCACATGACGCAAAGAAAAAAAGAGGCGCAATGAGGTAGCTGACTGTGTGAGAAAGATAAGCGACCCTAGTGGCCGACACAAACACCGGGCCCATCTAGGAGTGGCACTGCAGTGTCACGCAGGATGTCCCTTCCAAAAAACCCTCCCCAAACAGCACATGACGCAAAGAAAAAAAGAGGCGCAATGAGGTAGCTGACTGTGTGAGAAAGATAAGCGACCCTAGTGGCCGACACAAACACCGGGCCCATCTAGGAGTGGCACTGCAGTGTCACGCAGGATGTCCCTTCCAAAAAACCCTCCCCAAACAGCACATGACGCAAAGAAAAATAAAAGAAAAAAGAGGTGCAAGATGGAATTGTCCTTGGGCCCTTCCCACCCACCCTTATGTTGTAACTATAAACAAAACAGGACATGCACACTTTAACCAACCCATCATTTCAGTGACAGGGTCTGCCACACGACTGTGACTGAAATGACGGGTTGGTTTGGACCCCCACCCAAAAAGAAGCAATTAATCTCTCCTTGCACAAACTGGCTCTACAGAGGCAAGATGTCCACCTCATCATCATCCTCCGATATATCACCGTGTACATCCCCCTCCTCACAGATTATCAATTCGTCCCCACTGGAATCCACCATGTCAGCTCCCTGTGTACTTTGTGGAGGCAATTGCTGCTGGTCAATGTCTCCGCGGAGGAATTGATTATAATTCATTTTAATGAACATCATCTTCTCCACATTTTCTGGATGTAACCTCGTACGCCGATTGCTGACAAGGTGAGCGGCGGCACTAAACACTCTTTCGGAGTACACACTTGTGGGAGGGCAACTTAGGTAGAATAAAGCCAGTTTGTGCAAGGGCCTCCAAATTGCCTCTTTTTCCTGCCAGTATAAGTACGGACTGTGTGACGTGCCTACTTGGATGCGGTCACTCATATAATCCTCCACCATTCTATCAATGTTGAGAGAATCATATGCAGTGACAGTAGACGACATGTCCGTAATGGTTGTCAGGTCCTTCAGTCCGGACCAGATGTCAGCATCAGCAGTCGCTCCAGACTGCCCTGCATCACCGCCAGCGGGTGGGCTCGGAATTCTGAGCCTTTTCCTCGCACCCCCAGTTGCGGGAGAATGTGAAGGAGGAGATGTTGACAGGTCGCGTTCCGCTTGACTTGACAATTTTCTCACCAGCAGGTCTTTGAAACCCAGCAGACTTGTGTGCGCCGGAAAGAGAGATCCAAGGTAGGTTTTAAATCTAGGATCGAGCACGGTGGCCAAAATGTAGTGCTCTGATTTCAACAGATTGACCACCCGTGAATCCTTGTTAAGCGAATTAAGGGCTCCATCCACAAGTCCCACATGCCTAGCGGAATCGCTCTGTCTTAGCTCCTCCTTCAATGTCTCCAGCTTCTTCTGCAAAAGCCTGATGAGGGGAATGACCTGACTCAGGCTGGCAGTGTCTGAACTGACTTCACGTGTGGCAAGTTCAAAGGGCATCAGAACTTTGCACAACGTTGAAATCATTCTCCACTGCGCTTGAGACAGGTGCATTCCACCTCCTATATCGTGGTCAGTTGTATAGGCTTGAATGGCCTTTTGCTGCTCCTCCAACCTCTGAAGCATATAGAGGGTTGAATTCCACCTCGTTACCACCTCCTGCTTCAGATGATGGCAGGGCAGGTTCAGGCGTTTTTGGTGGTGCTCCAGTCTTCTGTACGTGCTGCCTGTACGCCGAAAGTGTCCCGCAATTTTTCTGGCCACCGCCAGCATCTCTTGCACGCCCCTGTCGTTTTTTAAAAAATTCTGCACCACCAAATTCAAGGTATGTGCAAAACATGGGACGTGCTGGAATTTGCCCAGATGTAATGCACGCACAATATTGCTGGCGTTGTCCGATGCCACAAATCCACAGGAGAGTCCAATTGGGGTAAGCCATTCCGCGATGATCTTCCTCAGTTGCCGTAAGAGGTTTTCAGCTGTGTGCGTATTCTGGAAAGCGGTGATACAAAGCGTAGCCTGCCTAGGAACGAGTTGGCGTTTGCGAGATGCTGCTACTGGTGCCGCCGCTGCTGTTCTTGCGGCGGGAGTCCATACATCTACCCAGTGGGCTGTCACAGTCATATAGTCCTGACCCTGCCCTGCTCCAGTTGTCCACATGTCCGTGGTTAAGTGGACATTGGGTACAGCTGCATTTTTTAGGACACTAGTGACTCTTTTTCTGAGGTCTGTGTACATTTTCGGTATCGCAACCCTAGAGAAATGGAACCTAGATGGTATTTGGTACCGGGGACACAGTACCTCCAACAAGTCTCTAGTTGGCTCTGCAGTAATGATGGATACCGGAACCACGTTTCTCACCACCCAGGATGTCAAGGCCTCAGTTATCCGCTTTGCAGTAGGATGACTGCTGTGATATTTAATCTTCCTCGCAAATGACTGTTGGACAGTCAATTGCTTGGTGGAAGTAGTAAAAGTGGTCTTACGACTTCCCCTCTGGGATGACCATCGACTCCCAGCAGCAACAACAGCAGCGCCAGCAGCAGTAGGCGTTACACGCAAGGATGCATCGGAGGAATCCCAGGCAGGAGAGGACTCGTCAGAATTGCCAGTGACATGGCCTGCAGGACTATTGGCATTCCTGGGGAAGGAGGAAATTGACACTGAGGGAGTTGGTGGGGTGGTTTGCGTGAGCTTGGTTACAAGAGGAAGGGATTTACTGGTCAGTGGAGTGCTTCCGCTGTCACCCAAAGTTTTTGAACTTGTCACTGACTTATTATGAATGCGCTGCAGGTGACGTATAAGGGAGGATGTTCCGAGGTGGTTAACGTCCTTACCCCTACTTATTACAGCTTGACAAAGGGAGCACACGGCTTGACACCTGTTGTCCGCATTTCTGGTGAAATACCTCCACACCGAAGAGCTGATTTTTTTGGTATTTTCTCCTGGCATGTCAACGGCCATATTCCTCCCACGGACAACAGGTGTCTCCCCGGGTGCCTGACTTAAACAAACCACCTCACCATCAGAATCCTCCTGGTCAATTTCCTCCCCAGCGCCAGCAACACCCATATCCTCCGCATCCTGGTGGACTTCAACACTGACATCTTCAATCTCACTATCAGGAACTGGACTGCGGGTGCTCCTTCCAGCACTTGCAGGGGGCGTGCAAATGGTGGAAGGCGCATGCTCTTCACATCCAGTGTTGGGAAGGTCAGGCATCGCAACCGACACAATTGGACTCTCCTTGTGGATTTGGGATTTCGAAGAACGCACAGTTCTTTGCTGTGCTTTTGCCAGCTTGAGTCGTTTCATTTTTCTAGCGAGAGGCTGAGTGCTTCCATCCTCATGTGAAGCTGAACCACTAGCCATGAACATAGGCCAGGGCCTCAGCCGTTCCTTGCCACTCCGTGTGGTAAATGGCATATTGGCAAGTTTACGCTTCTCCTCCGACAATTTTATTTTAGGTTTTGGAGTCTTTTTTTTTCTGATATTTGGTGTTTTGGATTTGATATGCTCTGTACTATGACATTGGGCATCGGCCTTGGCAGACGACGTTGCTGGCATTTCATCGTCTCGGCCATGACTAGTGGCAGCAGCTTCAGCACGAGGTGGAAGTGGATCTTGATCTTTCCCTAATTTTGGAACCTCAACTTTTTTGTTCTCCATATTTTATAGGCAGAACTAAAAGGCACCTCAGGTAAACAATGGAGATGGATGGATTGGATACTAGTATACTATATATACAATTATGGACGGACTGCCACGGTTAGGTGGTATAAAAAAACCACGGTATAAAAAAACCACGGCATAAAAAAACCACGGTATAAAAAAACCACGGTATAAAAAAACCACGGTATAAAAAAACCGCACTGTACACTGGTTGATAAAGAGATAGTAGTATACTCGTAACAATTAGGATGACACTATGACGGTATAAAGAATGAAAAAAAAACCACGGTTAGGTGGTAGGTATATAATAATAAATAATACAATTCTGGTCGGACGGACTGCCTGCCGTGTGCCGACACAGAGGTAGCCACAGCCGTGAACTACCGCACTGTACACTGGTTGATAAAGAGATAGTAGTATACTCGTAACAATTAGGATGACACTATGACGGTATAAAGAATGAAAAAAAAACCACGGTTAGGTGGTAGGTATATAATAATAAATAATACAATTCTGGTCGGACGGACTGCCTGCCGTGTGCCGACACAGAGGTAGCCACAGCCGTGAACTACCGCACTGTACACTGGTTGATAAAGAGATAGTAGTATACTCGTAACAATTAGGATGACACTATGACGGTATAAAGAATGAAAAAAAAACCACGGTTAGGTGGTAGGTATATAATAATAAATAATACAATTCTGGTCGGACGGACTGCCTGCCGTGTGCCGACACAGAGGTAGCCACAGCCGTGAACTACCGCACTGTACACTGGTTGATAAAGAGATAGTAGTATACTCGTAACAATTAGGATGACACTATGACGGTATAAAGAATGAAAAAAAAACCACGGTTAGGTGGTAGGTATATAATAATAAATAATACAATTCTGGTCGGACGGACTGCCTGCCGTGTGCCGACACAGAGGTAGCCACAGCCGTGAACTACCGCACTGTACACTGGTTGATAAAGAGATAGTAGTATACTCGTAACAATTAGGATGACACTATGACGGTATAAAGAATGAAAAAAAAACCACGGTTAGGTGGTAGGTATATAATAATAAATAATACAATTCTGGTCGGACGGACTGCCTGCCGTGTGCCGACACAGAGGTAGCCACAGCCGTGAACTACCGCACTGTACACTGGTTGATAAAGAGATAGTAGTATACTCGTAACAATTAGGATGACACTATGACGGTATAAAGAATGAAAAAAAAACCACGGTTAGGTGGTAGGTATATAATAATAAATAATACAATTCTGGTCGGACGGACTGCCTGCCGTGTGCCGACACAGAGGTAGCCACAGCCGTGAACTACCGCACTGTACACTGGTTGATAAAGAGATAGTAGTATACTCGTAACAATTAGGATGACACTATGACGGTATAAAGAATGAAAAAAAAACCACGGTTAGGTGGTAGGTATATAATAATAAATAATACAATTCTGGTCGGACGGACTGCCTGCCGTGTGCCGACACAGAGGTAGCCACAGCCGTGAACTACCGCACTGTACACTGGTTGATAAAGAGATAGTAGTATACTCGTAACAATTAGGATGACACTATGACGGTATAAAGAATGAAAAAAAAACCACGGTTAGGTGGTAGGTATATAATAATAAATAATACAATTCTGGTCGGACGGACTGCCTGCCGTGTGCCGACACAGAGGTAGCCACAGCCGTGAACTACCGCACTGTACACTGGTTGATAAAGAGATAGTAGTATACTCGTAACAATTAGGATGACACTATGACGGTATAAAGAATGAAAAAAAAACCACGGTTAGGTGGTAGGTATATAATAATAAATAATACAATTCTGGTCGGACGGACTGCCTGCCGTGTGCCGACACAGAGGTAGCCACAGCCGTGAACTACCGCACTGTACACTGGTTGATAAAGAGATAGTAGTATACTCGTAACAATTAGGATGACACTATGACGGTATAAAGAATGAAAAAAAAAACCACGGTTAGGTGGTAGGTATATAATAATAAATAATACAATTCTGGTCGGACGGACTGCCTGCCGTGTGCCGACACAGAGGTAGCCACAGCCGTGAACTACCGCACTGTACACTGGTTGATAAAGAGATAGTAGTATACTCGTAACAATTAGGATGACACTATGACGGTATAAAGAATGAAAAAAAAACCACGGTTAGGTGGTAGGTATATAATAATAAATAATACAATTCTGGTCGGACGGACTGCCTGCCGTGTGCCGACACAGAGGTAGCCACAGCCGTGAACTACCGCACTGTACTGTGTCTGCTGCTAATATAGACTGGTTGATATTTAAAGAGATATTAGTAGTATACAACAATACTATACTGGTGGTCAGGCACTGGTCACCACTCCTGCAGCAAAAGTGTGCACTGTTAATTAATATAATTGTACTCCTGGCTCCTGCTAACAACCTGCAGTGCTCCCCAGTCTCCCCCACAATTAATTATAAGCTTTTAATTTATACATTGATGACTGTGCAGCACACTGGGCTGAGCTGAGTGCACACAGACTGAGTCACACTGTGTGACTGACTGTGCTGTGTATCGTTTTTTTTTTCAGGCAGAGAACGGATATAGCAGAGAGAAGTGAACGGATATATTATATTAAATAAAAGTTAACTAGCAACTGCACTGGTCACTGACTGTGGTAAACTAACTCTGTCTGCGACTCTGCACAATCTCTCTCTATCTAATCTATCTATCTCTATTCTAATGGAGAGGACGCCAGACACGTCCTCTCCCTATCAATCTCAATGCACGAGTGAAAATGGCGGCGACGCGCGGCTCCTTATATAGAATCCGAGTCTCGCGAGAATCCGACAGCGTCATGATGACGTTCGGGCGCGCTCGGGTTAACCGAGCAAGGCGGGAAGATCCGAGTCGCTCGGACCCGTGGAAAAAAAAGTGAAGTTCGTGCGGGTTCGGATTCAAAGAAACCGAACCCGCTCATCTCTAACTGTAACCTGCATTGTATCCGACCCGCTTTGTATCCAACCTGCACTGTAACCCGCACTTTGTATGACCCACACTGTATCCGACCAGCAGTGTAACCTGTTCAATATTTAACTGTGTGTCCCAAAGTATTCCGTACTGTACTACGTTGCTATGGAATGCTGTTTTTTGTGATTGTGGAGATTTTGTGGAGCAGCTCAACAAAAAGGCTGTTTGATCGGGGTTTTAAATGGGCACAGCGTGCCAGTTATCAGTGATCCAGGGCCCCCAGGAGGGAGGTAGAGACTGGGCACTGAGAATAGGCATGTGCTGGGGGCATCAATGTTTGCTGTTGCTTATTTACACATAGTTTTTTTTTTCTTTGCAATTTGGTAACACTTTAGAGCAATGATATTGTACACAATATTCTCAGGAAATTTCTGTGTTGGATTGTTTTCTATTGATAGTACTGTACTTGTGAGTTGTTTTGATTGGTTATTGTTAATACTGTACTAATTTGTAAATTACTGCCATGTGTTTGTGCCACTGCTCTGTTGCTTGGTTTAGCCAGCCAGGCTTTGTCCTATGTTGGGGAACAATATTGTGAGCAGTGAGGTGGTCAAAATTGACTGGAAATGAGTGGAAATGAATGTTATTGAGGTTAATAATACCGTAGGAACAAAACTAAATAAATCTGTGATTTTAGCTGTTTTTATGTTTGTTTGTTTTTTAAAATACAGATCCAAAACCCGAAAGGGTGGTTTTGGCAAAACCAATCGAGATCAAAAACACAAAAGGAGGTCCAGATCCAAAACGAAAACACAAAACGCAAAAAGTGTCCGGTGCACATCTCTAGTTTTTGCCAAAAAAACTTCTGATGCAACTATCGATCTCTCGGTTGCCATGTCTGTATTGTAAGCAAACCATGTTGTTCTATAAAGCACAGCAGACATTAGTTTAAAGATTGGCAGCAAAATTGTGTTATTTCAGGAGTTCACTCTAAGGGCCTGGACAGCCCATGGCAGTAAAGTTCAGCAGTCCCTGAAATAATTTCCTTTGGATTATTGCAGCTTTTGTTATAAAGTAAAGACATGGGAAAACAATCTCAATTTCTCTTCAGCAAGTCATTCTCAATACATTCCAGATATGCATAGTATTAAATGTAGCAGTAAGCATAGTCGAGCGTGGATGAGCTTCTAGTCTGCCAGCCAGTCTGTATCTACGAGATTAGCAGTGTTTGCTGGAGAGAATAAGCTGGCTGCTAATATGCGTCCTGTGCTCAACAAGTGTGACCCAAAGAACCTGGTACCAAGAAGTCTGCTCAATCTTGTTTAGATTAATTGCCTGGGACTCTGACATGTTTTTATGCAATGTGCAACTCCGTCTTCTACTCATTAGAAGATTAATTTCAAAATTTTAAAGTGTCATATTAGTAACGTTTAATACAAGCACTGATCCATTTATTTATATATTTTCATTATTTAACCGAAAAGTCGGAAGGCTTACAAAAACGATAATGCTTCAAAATTCATTTGTTGTGTTTTTTCCCCCCATCATTTTATTTTAAATGGATAGATTTCATGAAAATGTCCAGAGGTAACTACAGGTATGTAGAAAAGATACATTTTGAGAGCGTAATTCCGACATACAGTATTTCTGAAACAGTTTACAAAATTAAAATGGATTTTATCCACCATGAATATAGCGTTATGAAGGCTGGCGCACAGAAAAAATGTTTTGAAATCCATACCAGCCAAACAGATCAAGACATATTTTTAAAGATATAAAATTTTAAGCATTTTTTAGTTGCCTGACTCAGTTCCATGTCATTATACTGTAGATGAGTAAAACATTTTTGTCAATATTCAAGTTTGTTAAATCTGCGCCATTTCAGGACTTCAGATAAGACTTAAAGGGGTATCTTTCAATAGGAGAGTTTGTTTAAAAGTAAAAATCATCCAAATCACCATAAATAATATATATCATTAAATCATTCCACAAAGTCTCAATTATTTAAAATTAGATATATTTTATACTCTGTTGTTACACTGCTGAGCAGGTTGGGATTGAAATGTCGGCTGATGGGATACTGGCAGTGAGAATACCGAACGCGGCAACCTGATCATCAGAATCCCGACAGGGGAAGGTAGGTATACTTACCTTCCCCCATTTGCCCCCTAACAGTAACCATTCCTCCCCGCAGCCTAACCCTAACCCTCCCGGTGGTGGCTAAACCTAACACCCACCCACCACCACCGCAGCCTAACCATAACCTGACTGGACCACTGTAGAGCAAATTTACAGCTTTCAAAATAATTTGAAAGCCATTTGAAATGAATGGAAAAGCTCACATTACATACTGACAGCTTTCCATTGGCTGGGAAGGCACTGACCTCCAGTCCTAAACAATGCAGCACTATCGTAGAACAGTTCCTGACACCCCACATTATTATTAAATAGAAAAAAAATATATAAAATGTTTAGTTAAGTAATGGAGCATTTTTAACATTCATTTTATTGAGCAATACATTTCCATGGGCTTTCCATGCCAATTTACATGCTTTGGCCATTGGTCATTTGATTTTTCTCACTGGTTTTCAGGCAATTTTAACTATCTAAAACCAGTAAGATTTTTTCTGGAGATTTATATAGTTTATTTAGCAAATTTCATTTAGCTAGATTCTCTACACTTTACCATGCAGGAATCAATTATTTCTGCATTTAAATGATATATGGAGATTGCTTTTTGGAGTATTGAAAAAGTGGAGATTTACCAATATTCCCTTTAAGCAGACATGGTGGGATGCATTCAACATCCCGGGGATCGGGATGCCGGCGGTCATGTGACCAACACCGGAATCCCGACACTACTCAGGACACTGGCACCAGATCACCAACATCCGGCATCCCACTGGGAACTTGAAAATAGCCATATATACCTTTATAATCTAAGAATTTACTGTCCACTGTAGATCTACCACAAGTCACTTATTTCTTTGTTACGTAGAGATGTACCGGCATTTTCACTAATAATGCTATCAACAAAAGAGTCATTTTTTAAATATGCTTGTACTCATTGCACAACATTTTTTTAAGTACAGATCCTGAACAACAAAACACAGATTTTATTTTTTAACACTGCACTATGTTGCTCAGTTCAGGCACCATGTTAAAAAACTAAATTAAAACTGACAAAAAATAACATTCATTAGGTGCCAGTGTGCCACCATTACTGTAAGCGCAGTGAGTCGCAGCAGTGCGTTAAAAAAAAAAAAAAACTTTTGTGTGTTGTTCAGGTAAAATAATAAGTTAACATTCATTAGGTGCCAGTGTGCTAAAATTATATAAGTACAGTGAGTTTTATCAGTTTGTAAGAAAAGGGAAAAAAAATGCATCTTTGTTTTTCAGATATTGGGGTACAGATAATCTGGTGCGAGAAGCCAGAGGTGTGGGAGTTTGTGCGAGAATGTTCATATTTTTAAAGTGGTAATCATTTACAAGACAAAACTAACCTGGATTTGCTTTGTAAATGATTGCCACTTTAAAAATATGGGCATTCTCACACAAACTCCTACACCTCCAGCTATTGCACCCTCCAGCTTTTGCACCTCCAGCTTCTACCCCATTGTAATAACGATCATTAGGTGTCAGTGTGCCACCATTACTGTAAGCACAGTTAGTCACAGCAGTCTGTGAAAAAAAGACATATGGATATGGATCAGTCAAAAAGTAGGAGCAGCAATCCACTACTAGTGCTGCAGGTGCTGCCAGTCATGATAGTACAGTACTTCAACATCTACAGAAGGTTGTCCAGGAGACACAAAGTTTAAGAAAGGGCACCTGAAATCGAAATATTTCCAATATTAAAGAAAACATCACCTCTAATAATAAAGGGAACATTTAAAGCCAAATATTGCCAACATGCCATACACCACACGCAATGGCAAGGAAAGGATCAGGCTATGGCCTACAGTATGTATGTGAGTAGTGGCCCTACTAGTGTTACTGCTGTTTCATGCACTAGAAAAATGCCTATTGTGGAAGCCAGGGCGCAGCGCAGTCAGGCACCTTCTTCTATAGTCTTTAAAACAGACAAATCAGTACCCAAAAAAAAGAAGTACACTAAGGCTGAAGAACAAACTGTGTGTTCACAAATCCCTGAGGAGAGACCAGTGGTGTCCGCATTGGCTATATGTGAGTCTGACATTTCTGTCACTGTACTCATAGAGAAGCCTTCTTTCACCATTTCTCCACCCACTGTATATGTGGGGATGACCAGTGCATATAAAGATGGTAACATACATTTTGAGGATGATACTGTGGAAGTGAACAGGATGAGGGGGGATATCTGTGTATCTGATGCTAATGAGGATGTTGATGATGAGGATGCTGTTTGTGTAAGTCAGCCACTAGTGGCAGCAGTCCTTGCCCATGATATAAAGAAAGCCCTTGTCATGTCTAGAAATGGGACCAAAAAATCCACCTCTTAAGTGTGTAATTATTTTTACCCAAATCTTTACAATAATTGTCAAACCATCTCTACCATTTGTGAAGCCACAATAAGTAGAGGTAGGGAAGTTAACCATCTAGGATCCTCCTCCCTGTTACATCATATGGAAAGAGTTCATGTAAAAGTATTTGGGAATAATCTGGGGGAAAAATGGTAAAATAACACCAAGCAGGCCAGCATAGAAACATATAATTTGACGGCAGATAAGAACCACTTGGCCCATCTAGCCTGCCCCTTTTTTTATCCTTTAGGCCAGTGGTTCCCAAACTGTGTGCCGTGGCTCCCACGGGTGCCTCGGGACATTTGCAGGGGTGCTTTGGATTGGTGGTCCAGGACCAATTCAAATTATTTATGGTCAATATAATAGGAAAAACTAGTGCTGGTGGCTGTCAGTCATAAAATATGGGGACAAACAGAAGCAAATCTTGTCCCTCACCTCACCACACAACTGACCCTAAGGATGACATATAAACACAATATACTTTATTTAATGTTTCTTTCTAAATTTCTCAATAAGAAATGTTTGGCCTAGGGGTGCCATGAAAAAAATTCTGATACTCTAGGGCGCCGTGATTCAAAAAAGTTTGGAAACCACTGCTTTCGGCAATCTCAACCCTGTTTAACCTTAATTCTTTGTAAGGATATTCATATGCCTATCCCAAGCATGTTAAAATTGCTCTACAGTCTTAGCCTCTACCACCTCTTATGGGAGGCTATTCCACTTATGCACTACCCTTTCTGTGAAGTAATTTTTTCGTTAAATTTCCTCTGAACCCCCCCCCCCCCTCCAGTCTCAGTGTATATCCTCGAGTTCTAATACTTCTCTTCCTTTGAAGAATGTTTCCCTCCTGAACTTTGTTAAGACCCTTGATATATTTGAAAGTTTCTATCATGTCTCCCCTTTCCCTTCTCTCCCCCAAATATACATGCTAAGATCTTTTAGCCTTTCCGGGTATGTTTTTGTGATGTAGGCCATGTACCATTTTAGTTGCCCTTCTTTGTACACTCTCTAATGTATTTATATCCTTCTGGAGATATGTTCTCCAGAACTGGGCACAGTATTCCAGATGGGGCCATACCAATGACCTATACAGTGGCATTATCACTTCTTTTTTCCTGCTACTGATTCCTCTCCCTATGCAACCAAGCATCTGACTTGACTTTCTCATTGCTTTGTCGCATTGCTTTCCTGCCTTCTAATCACTTGAAATAATGACTCCTAAATCCCTTTCCTCCTCAGTAGTTTCCATTATAGTAGATATTTTATATATATATATATATATATATATATATATATATATATATATATATTATAGCATCAGCTAGCACCCAGCTCTTAGCTTGATCACAGCACATGCAATCTCCAATGCCTACACCTTCATCATCAATCTCCTCATTTATGATAAGAGGTAGTCCTGCAAACAATTTACAAAGACTAATTTACTCCTCCTCTATCCGGGATTCCCCAGAAGTAATCTTTCATGCCAGGGCTGCTGATGATGGGGTGAATCTTAATCCCAGAAGGGGACCAAGAAAATGGGTTTAGTATGAAATAACTACAAGCAAAATCCAGAAGGTCAAAATACCAACAACAACTAACCAAAATCCCGACAAGGTCAAAATACCGACATTTAAAATACCAATGAGGTCAAAATACAGACACTTAAAATGTCGACAGGTCAAAAAGTCGACACACGTTTTTCAGGTTTTTTGTGTATGTCGACATAGGACATCATATAAGTGTACCGCGTCCCCTTAAATGGTTCGCTGCGCTTGCCATGCTTCTGGCACGATGCCTCACTGCACTCACACTATTATATTCCCCCTCCAGGTCCACTGGGATGGTAAAGTATGAACAAGTTGGTTTCAATGAAAAAAACATGAAAAACTCACATCGACTTTTTGACCTGTCAACAAACTGAAGGATGAGATGAAACAAGCAGTTTCTTTGAGTATGTTGGACTTGTAGATTAAGTTCTTTATTTGCTTCACCAGGAGCAAAACGTCTTGCAATCGGATTACTACATTTTGGAAACCATGTTTGATCCCAGGTTTAAGGTGTACACAATGTCTTTCTTTCCAACTGACACAGATCTGAAGAGATGCAAAGAGATGCAAAGTCGTCAGCTCATGTGACACATAACACAGCAAAGTCTCCTGCTTCAGTTTCTTTTTCAACTGCTGCTTTCAGGCAAAAACGAACCTTTCCCCACTGGGGATGAGTCCACTCAGTGCACAAGAGTAAAACAACATTATGATTCTTTTAAGGCCTAAAAGAATTGCCCAAAAATATTGACACCTCTCCCGTGACTCAGTATGATACAGTAAACATATAGAATGGTGGAGGATTATTTTAATGACAATGTACAGTTAGCATGTCAGAGAGTCCCTTTGACAAGGCAATTTGGAGCTTTGCTTTACTTAAGCTGCCCATGAATGAGTATTTAGCACATCCAGGAACCTTGTTAGTGATCAGCGTATGAGGCTACGTCCCAAAAATATGGAATAAGCTGATGTTCATAAAAATTAACTACAGTACAAATTCCATAAGGAAGACCTTTCCTACCAAATATGTCAAAGTACTTTAACGGTAGACTCCAATGGGAATGAGTTAATATTGAGTGATGATGATATTAACAGTGATGAGGGTGAAGAATCGGATCAGGAGAATGACCTCTTTCAACTGCAGAGAAGATTGACAACTCTGTTAGCTGCCTTAAGCCAATGATAACTTGTTTTGTGGGAGCCAAAAGAAACCAAGCACTTTAGCCACAAAAGTCGCCATTGTCAGTGGTTGGGATTCCGGAGTCGGTATCCTGACCACCGGGATTCCGACTGCATCCCACCACAACTGTAGCTGCTAGGTGAGCAGAGCAGGACGAGGCACAAGACAGCCAGGAGTGCATGGTAAAGGCCTGAGCAGGAGGAGAGGATGTCGCTCCCAGACTTGAGGAAGGAAATGCCAGGGAGTAAGGGAGAGACCACGGAAGTAGAGGGGGAGGGAGCAAAGAGGAGGAGAGGAGGGAGGAAAGGGGAAGATGGGGACCTCTCCTCTGGCCGAACCGCATCCCTTATTTACTATGGGCTGCAGTGGCATGGCAGCGCAGTGGCGTACTAATGGTAACGAGTCAGTCTAATTATAGTGCTGCCAGCTGCAGGCCCCAACATTGCAATGGGCCCAGCTTGTGCTGCCTCTCACTGATAATGGGGCATATAATTAACTAGGGCACTACTATGGGGAACAAAATGAACAACCGCTTTGGAGAAAGGTGTCTCTCTAGAAGCACTGAGATGGGGCCCCTTCAAAATGGCTGTGACAGGAACATCATTTATTTTAGAGCACTGACAACTAGAGATGAGCGGGTTCGGTTCCTCGGAATCCGAACCCGCCCGAACTTCAGGTTTTTTTACACGGGGCCGAGCGACTCGGATCTTCCCGCCTTGCACGGTTAACCCGAGCGCGCCCGAACGTCATCATCCCGCTGTCGGATTCTCGCGAGGCTCGTATTCTATCGCGAGACTCGGATTCTATATAAGGAGCCGCGCGTCGCCGCCATTTTCACACGTGCATTGAGATTGATAGGGAGAGGACGTGGCTGGCGTCCTCTCCGTTTAGACTAGAGTACTAGAGAGAGACACAAATTTTTGGGAGCATATTATTAGGAGGAGTACTACTTGCTGCTGATAGTGTGACCAGTGACCACCAGTTTAATTAATCCGTTCTCTGCCTGAAAAAAAACGATACACAGTGTGACACAGTCACATACCATATCTGTGCTCAGCCCAGTGTGCTGCATCATATGTAATACTGTATATCATTATCTGACTGTGCTGAGTGCTCACTGCTCACACAGCTTAATTGTGGGGGAGACTGGGGAGCAGTTATAGCAGGAGTACATATTTTAAGTACAGTGCAGTGCACACTTTTGCTGCCAGAGTGCCACTGCCAGTGTGACTGACCAGTGACCACTGACCACCAGTATTGTGATTGTCTGCTGACCACCAGTATATTGTGATTGTCTGCCTGAAAAAGTTAAACACTCGTCGTGTGGTGTTTTTATAAACGCATTCTGCAGACAGTGTCCAGCAGGTCCGTCATTACATAATATATACCTGTCCGGCTGCAGTACTAGTGTGATATATATATATTTTAATTTTATCTCATTATCATCCAGTCTATATTAGCAGCAGACACAGTACGGTAGTCCACGGCTGTAGCTACCTCTGTGTCGGCAGTCGCTCGTCCATCCATAATTGTATACCACCTACCCGTGGTTTTTTTTTTTTCTATCTTCTTGATACTAGTAGCTTACTTTAGGAGTCTGCAGTGCTGAGTCTGACAGACAGTGTCCAGCAGGTCCGTCATTACATAATATATACCTGTCCGGCTGCAGTACTAGTGTGATATATATATATATTTTAATTTTATCTCATTATCATCCAGTCTATATTAGCAGCAGACACAGTACGGTAGTCCACGGCTGTAGCTACCTCTGTGTCGGCAGTCGCTCGTCCATCCATAATTGTATACCACCTACCCGTGGTTTTTTTTTTTCTATCTTCTTGATACTAGTAGCTTACTTTAGGAGTCTGCAGTGCTGACAGACAGTGTCCAGCAGGTCCGTCATTACATAATATATACCTGTCCGGCTGCAGTACTAGTGTGATATATATATATATATATATATATATTTTAATTTTATCTCATTATCATCCAGTCTATATATTAGCAGCAGACACAGTACGGTAGTCCACGGCTGTAGCTACCTCTGTGTCGGCAGTCGCTCGTCCATCCATAATTGTATACCACCTACCCGTGGTTTTTTTTTTCTATCTTCTTGATACTAGTAGCTTACTTTAGGAGTCTGCAGTGCTGACAGACAGTTTCCAGCAGGTCCGTCATTACATAATATATACCTGTCCGGCTGCAGTACTAGTGTGATATATATATATATATATTTTAATTTTATCTCATTATCATCCAGTCTATATTAGCAGCAGACACAGTACGGTAGTCCACGGCTGTAGCTACCTCTGTGTCGGCAGTCGCTCGTCCATCCATAATTGTATACCACCTACCCGTGGTTTTTTTTTTTATATCTTCTTGATACTAGTAGCTTACTTTAGGAGTCTGCAGTGCTGACAGACAGTGTCCAGCAGGTCCGTCATTACATAATATATACCTGTCCGGCTGCAGTACTAGTGTGATATATATATATATTTTAATTTTATCTCATTATCATCCAGTCTATATATTAGCAGCAGACACAGGACGGTAGTCCACGGCTGTAGCTACCTCTGTGTCGGCAGTCGCTCGTCATCCATAAGTATACTAGTATCCATCCATCTCCATTGTTTACCTGAGGTGCCTTTTAGTTGTGCCTATTAAAATATGGAGAACAAAAATGTTGAGGTTCCAAAAATAGGGAAAGATCAAGATCGACTTCCACCTCGTGCTGAAGCTGCTGCCACTAGTCATGGCCGAGACGATGAAATGCCATCAACGTCGTCTGCCAAGGCCGATGCCCAATGTCATAGTACAGAGCATGTAAAATCCAAAAGACCAAATATCAGTAAAAAAAGGACTCAAAAATCTAAAATAAAATTGTCGGAGGAGAAGCGTAAACTTGCCAATATGCCATTTACCACACGGAGTGGCAAGGAACGGCTGAGGCCCTGGCCTATGTTCATGGCTAGTGGTTCAGCTTCACATGAGGATGGAAGCACTCAGCCTCTCGCTAGAAAAATGAAAAGACTCAAGCTGGCAAAAGCACAGCAAAGAACTGTGCGTTCTTCGAAATCCCAAATCCACAAGGAGAGTCAAATTGTGTCGGTTGCGATGCCTGACCTTCCTAACACTGGACGTGAAGAGCATGCGCCTTCCACCATTTGCACGCCCCCTGCAAGTGCTGGAAGGAGCACCCGCAGTCCAGTTCCTGATAGTCAGATTGAAGATGTCAGTGTTGAAGTACACCAGGATGAGGAGGATATGGGTGTTGCTGGTGCTGGGGAGGAAATTGACAAGGAGGATTCTGATGGTGAGGTGGTTTGTTTAAGTCAGGCACCCGGGGAGACACCTGTTGTCCGTGGGAGGAATATGGCCATTGACATGCCTGGTGAAAATACCAAAAAAATCAGCTCTTCGGTGTGGAAGTATTTCACCAGAAATGCGGACAACATTTGTCAAGCCGTGTGTTGCCTTTGTCAAGCTGTAATAAGTAGGGGTAAGGACGTTAACCACCTCGGAACATCCTCCCTTATACGTCACCTGCAGCGCATTCATAATAAGTCAGTGACAAGTTCAAAAACTTTGGGCGACAGCGGAAGCAGTCCACTGACCAGTAAATCCCTTCCTCTTGTAACCAAGCTCACGCAAACCACCCCACCAACTCCCTCAGTGTCAATTTCCTCCTTCCCCAGGAATGCCAATAGTCCTGCAGGCCATGTCACTGGCAATTCTGACGAGTCCTCTCCTGCCTGGGATTCCTCCGATGCATCCTTGCATGTAACGCCTACTGCTGCTGGCGCTGCTGTTGTTGCTGCTGGGAGTCGATGGTCATCCCAGAGGGGAAGTCGTAAGCCCACTTTTACTACTTCCACCAAGCAATTGACTGTCCAACAGTCCTTTGCGAGGATGATGAAATATCACAGCAGTCATCCTGTTGCAAAGCGGATAACTGAGGCCTTGACAACTATGTTGGTGTTAGACGTGCGTCCGGTATCCGCCGTTAGTTCACAGGGAACTAGACAATTTCTTGAGGTAGTGTGCCCCCGTTACCAAATACCATCTAGGTTCCACTTCTCTAGGCAGGCGATACCGAGAATGTACACGGACGTCAGAAAAAGACTCACCAGTGTCCTAAAAAATGCAGTTGTACCCAATGTCCACTTAACCACGGACATGTGGACAAGTGGAGCAGGGCAGGGTCAGGACTATATGACTGTGACAGCCCACTGGGTAGATGTATGGACTCCCGCCGCAAGAACAGCAGCGGCGGCACCAGTAGCAGCATCTCGCAAACGCCAACTCTTTCCTAGGCAGGCTACGCTTTGTATCACCGGTTTCCAGAATACGCACACAGCTGAAAACCTCTTACGGCAACTGAGGAAGATCATCGCGGAATGGCTTACCCCAATTGGACTCTCCTGTGGATTTGTGGCATCGGACAACGCCAGCAATATTGTGTGTGCATTAAATATGGGCAAATTCCAGCACGTCCCATGTTTTGCACATACCTTGAATTTGGTGGTGCAGAATTATTTAAAAAACGAGAGGGGCGTGCAAGAGATGCTGTCGGTGGCCAGAAGAATTGCGGGACACTTTCGGCGTACAGGCACCACGTACAGAAGACTGGAGCACCACCAAAAACGCCTGAACCTGCTCTGCCATCATCTGAAGCAAGAAGTGGTAACGAGGTGGAATTCAACCCTATATATGCTTCAGAGGTTGGAGGAGCAGCAAAAGGCCATTCAAGCCTATACAATTGAGCACGATATAGGAGGTGGAATGCACTTGTCTCAAGCGCAGTGGAGAATGATTTCAACGTTGTGCAAGGTTCTGCAACCTTTTGAACTTGCCACACGTGAAGTCAGTTCAGACACTGCCAGCCTGAGTCAGGTCATTCACCTCATCAGGCTTTTGCAGAAGAAGCTGGAGACATTGAAGAAGGAGCTAACACAGAGCGATTCCGCTAGGCATGTGGGACTTGTGGATGGAGCCCTTAATTCGCTTAACAAGGATTCACGGGTGGTCAATCTGTTGAAATCAGAGCACTACATTTTGGCCACCGTGCTCGATCCTAGATTTAAAACCTACCTTGGATCTCTCTTTCCGGCACACACAAGTCTGCTGGGGTTCAAAGACCTGCTGGTGAGAAAATTGTCAAGTCAAGCGGAACGGGACCTGTCAACATCTCCTCCTTCACATTCTCCCGCAACTGGGGGTGCGAGGAAAAGTCTCAGAATTCCGAGCCCACCCGCTGGCGGTGATGCGGGGCAGTCTGGAGCAACTGCTGATGCTGACATCTGGTCCGGACTGAAGGACCTGACAACGATTACGGACATGTCGTCTACTGTCACTGCATATGATTCTCTCCCCATTGAAAGAATGGTGGAGGATTATATGAGTGACCACATCCAAGTAGGCACGTCAGACAGTCCGTACTTATACTGGCAGGAAAAAGAGGCAATTTGGAGGCCCTTGCACAAACTGGCTTTATTCTACCTAAGTTGCCCTCCCACAAGTGTGTACTCCGAAAGAGTGTTTAGTGCCGCCGCTCACCTTGTCAGCAATCGGCGTACGAGGTTACTTCCAGAAAATGTGGAGAAGATGATGTTCATTAAAATGAATTATAATCAATTCCTCCGTGGAGACATTGACCAGCAGCAATTGCCTCCACAAAGTACACAGGGAGCTGAGATGGTGGATTCCAGTGGGGACGAATTGATAATCTGTGAGGAGGGGGATGTACACGGTGATATATCGGAGGATGATGATGAGGTGGACATCTTGCCTCTGTAGAGCCAGTTTGTGCAAGGAGAGATTAATTGCTTCTTTTTTGGTGGGGGTCCAAACCAACCCGTCATTTCAGTCACAGTCGTGTGGCAGACCCTGTCACTGAAATGATGGGTTGGTTAAAGTGTGCATGTCCTGTTTATACAACATATGGGTGGGTGGGAGGGCCCAAGGACAATTCCATCTTGCACCTCTTTTTTCTTTCATTTTTCTTTGCGTCATGTGCTGTTTGGGGAGTGTTTTTTGGAAGGGCCATCCTGCGTGACACTGCAGTGCCACTCCTAGATGGGCCAGGTGTTTGTGTCGGCCACTAGGGTCGCTTAGCTTACTCACACAGCTACCTCATTGCGCCTCTTTTTTTCTTTGCGTCATGTGCTGTTTGGGGAGTGTTTTTTGGAAGGGCCATCTTGCGTGACACTGCAGTGCCACTCCTAGATGGGCCAGGTGTTTGTGTCGGCCACTAGGGTCGCTTAGCTTACTCACACAGCTACCTCATTGCGCCTCTTTTTTTCTTTGCGTCATGTGCTGTTTGGGGAGTGTTTTTTGGAAGGGCCATCCTGCGTGACACTGCAGTGCCACTCCTAGATGGGCCAGGTGTTTGTGTCGGCCACTAGGGTCGCTTAGCTTACTCACACAGCTACCTCATTGCGCCTCTTTTTTTCTTTGCGTCATGTGCTGTTTGGGGAGTGTTTTTTGGAAGGGCCATCCTGCGTGACACTGCAGTGCCACTCCTAGATGGGCCAGGTGTTTGTGTCGGCCACTAGGGTCGCTTAGCTTACTCACACAGCTACCTCATTGCACCTCTTTTTTTCTTTGCGTCATGTGCTGTTTGGGGAGTGTTTTTTGGAAGGGCCATCCTGCGTGACACTGCAGTGCCACTCCTAGATGGGCCAGGTGTTTGTGTCGGCCACTAGGGTCGCTTAGCTTACTCACACAGCTACCTCATTTCGCCTCTTTTTTTCTTTGCGTCATGTGCTGTTTGGGGAGTGTTTTTTGGAAGGGCCATCCTGCGTGACACTGCAGTGACACTCCTAGATGGGCCAGGTGTTTGTGTCGGCCACTAGGGTCGCTTAGCTTACTCACACAGCTACCTCATTGCGCCTCTTTTTTTCTTTGCGTCATGTGCTGTTTGGGGAGAGTTTTTTGGAAGGGCCATCCTGCGTGACACTGCAGTGCCACTCCTAGATGGGCCAGGTGTTTGTGTCGGCCACTAGGGTCGCTTAGCTTACTCACACAGCTACCTCATTGCGCCTCTTTTTTTCTTTGCGTCATGTGCTGTTTGGGGAGTGTTTTTTGGAAGGGCCATCCTGCGTGACACTGCAGTGCCACTCCTAGATGGGCCAGGTGTTTGTGTCGGCCACTAGGGTCGCTTAGCTTAGTCATCCAGCGACCTCGGTGCAAATTTTAGGACTAAAAATAATATTGTGAGGTGTGAGGTGTTCAGAATAGACTGAAAATGAGTGGAAATTATGGTTTTTGAGGTTAATAATACTTTGGGATCAAAATGACCCCCAAATTCTATGATTTAAGCTGTTTTTTAGGGTTTTTTGAAAAAAACACCCGAATCCAAAACACACCTGAATCCGACAAAAAAAAATTTGGTGAGGTTTTGCCAAAACGCGGTCGAACCCAAAACACGGCCGCGGAACCGAACCCAAAACCAAAACACAAAACCCGAAAAATTTCAAGTGCACATCTCTACTGACAACCACTTATCTGTGATCGCTACCCATAATTATCAACAAGGATATTTACTCCAGCCTCAGGCATCCACAACTGAATTGAGGTCGACACTCATTAGGCTGACCACCATTGGTCGACATGCATTAGATCGACATGGTCTATAGGTCGACATGGTTACTAGATCGACATGGACAAGGACGACACGGAAAAAGGTCAACATAAGTTTTTCATTTTTTTTCCATATTTTGAACTCTTTCAGACTTTACGATCCATGTGGACTACGGTTGGGAATAGTAACCTGTGCCGAGTGCAGCAGCAGCGGAGCGAGGTACTTTGCCCGAAGCATGGCGTCGCTTTGCTCCCCAATGCGAGAGGATACGGTGCACTAATTGGGGTTCCTGGTCATTTACGAAGAAAACGGCACCAAAATAATGAAAAACAAACTATTGTCAACCTTTTACCATGTCGATCTTGTTCATGTCAACCATGTCGACCTATTTAAGGTATCGAGCTCATCACTGTTGACCAATAGTGGTTGACCTAGTTACTGCCGACTCTATGATCAACACCCGTCTGAGCATGTACAGTGCAAAATCACGCAAAATACTAACTGACATAATACTTACTTTGTATCAGCCCCCTGTGTCTGAGAAGAGGTGAGATCTATATATAACCATGGAAGAACCAAAATCCTGTATGTGTAGGTACCAGGGGCTACAAAATAAAAGAAAGTGGTGAAATTACCTGATCTGTCACCTCTGCTGTCCCTAACAGTCTACCAACTAAAGCAACGTGTTCGTCTTGACTCCTTAAGTTTAGAAGGTATGCAAAATACAATGTCCAGACACATTCTTTGTAGAATCTAAAGAGTCATTGAAATATTTGTGTTTTCTGATCTGCTATTTGCTAGTCAGTTTATTGTAAGAGACAGGACTTTACGGGTAAACATGGGAAGCCTGGAACTACATTGTGATCCAGAGCTGACTATCTGTCATATTTAACTATACTCAGGTGGGAGCTTGTGGCCACGGATAGCTTTTGGCAAGCACTTACCATCCCCTTCTCATTGTTTGATTGCGAGATGCTTTTGGGTGACCACTGAGCCATTTCTGCAGGGAGCTTAATTGAATAAAAACAGATTTCACTTGGCTCTGCCATCAATTCCATTTAAGCTTGTAAAATAAATGAAAAATAACAGCCTAAATAAATGAAAAAAGTCAGGGCGCTGAATGTGCATAGCGATCAGAGGGTTTGGCAATGAAAGCAGCTTCTTGCAGTACCAACCTATCTCTTTGAAATGAAAAGCACGGACTGACCTTTATCTGGAATTATTTGCACACCTGTTTATAGGAATCTGAACTTTGCTTTTCATTCCGAGAGATTTATTTTCAATAAACTTCTCACTTTTGGAGACTGGACACAATATCAAACAACCATTACAGATAAGGGCAAAGGCAAAGCATGCTTTACATGTACTGGCTGACCAGAGATTATGGACATTGTGGTTCAAAAACAGCTTTAAAGGAGCAGGTTGTAATTGGCTAGGCAGGGCAGCCATTAGAAATTGTGGGTCCTGGAGCCAAAGACTGACAAAATCTCCCCCTTCAAAAAACAAATTCTGTGGCATAGGCAGATCCAGGGGGAGGGCACTTGGGCCCGTGCCCCCCCTACCCCCCCCCCCCTGTCATTTCTGACTTCTTCTTTTTTTCAAAAGGAGAACAGCAACCGCACTACTGCTATTTCCGTCAGGCAGATTTTATAAAAGAGCCGGCAGGCACTAAGACCCACCGCGGCTCTAACAGCAAGTTCGTGTGGTAACAAATGGAGAGGCAGCTCCAGCCTCTTCCTGCTCACACCGCAACCTACCTCCCCCACTGCCAGCTGACCAGAGTCCAGCCCAGGCGCGGGGTTCAAATGCTAGCATCGAGTATGACTGTTACTTATGATGGTGCAGAAGGCTTCATTAGCCCTCACTGCACCGCTCAGTTTCCCAGCTCTTCATACTCCACTTCCTTTACCAACCATGCTAGGTGCAGTCAAACTCAGCCTCAGCTTTGAGAAGGCGGCCCGTGTGATTGTGACAGGGCTGTCCTGCAGATGTCTTTGCTGCTTGTTGGAGACCCAGCTGGCTGCTTCTGCTTTTCAAAGATGGGCAGATCGTGTCCTGCAGTCTGAGTCTCAGTGCAGTGCCCAAAACAAGTATGCTGAACCTGCCACCACCAACTAAAAACTTTAATAATTATATTGTGCTGGGGTGCCTTCCAGGCTCCCATACCTAATGGAACAGGTGACCAACATTTCAAGGCCCAATCAGCCTTTTCATCAGGGTGAAACATTGGCAATAAACCAGGATGCACTCCAACAGCCAATCATTACCTGATGGCGTATTCTGTGATGCCACCCCCTGTGATACCACTCCCCTTATCTGGGAGCATGCATGCCATAGGTGCATGTAAATATAACTACTACCGTTCCCCTATCATGATGCCCCCCCTTTATTTTTCTTCTGTATCCACATCTGTTCTGCGGAACCGCTCCATCGCTATGTGATGTCATACATTGTGACGTTACATATACAGTACAGTAGGTGGAGCTTTGTGGACCTACAGGAACTGTTCACAGAGAGCTGATATGCAGGGAAGGCTTGTTTTAAGAAGTTCTCCCTGCGCATCAGCCCAATGTTGTTTCACAACCTGGTGCAGCTCTCCTGCTACTGGCGGTAGGAGCCAATGGTGGGCCCCTCTCTCTGTAATGGCCTGGAACTCCAGTCCCCATAGTCCCCCCCTGATGGCAGCCCTGTGGCTAGGTGACGTCAGACTTATTCTTGTCTAGTATTTTATACTGTGACTGTTATTTCCATTACTCTGCCTTATTTCAAATAGACAAAAAAAAACCCATGTATTTTATAATCACTGCCTAGAATTGTTTAGTAATATGAATGAAATACATCATACTGAATCTATTGAGGAAATTGAGGGGAAAAGGTTGTATACCAGCCTAGAAAATGATTACGGTTCACTAACTGTGTAAAATACAAAAAATCAAGGTCGACATGAGAAAAAGGAGGACACAGGACAAGTCGACACATAAAAAGGTCAACGTGAGTTTTTTACTATTATATTTTATTTTGACCTTTTTATACTCGACGTGGACTATGGTTGGGAATAGTAACCTTTCCAAGTGAAGCGGTAGCGGAGCAAGGCACCTCGCCCACATCATGGTGATTGAAGCGAGCTATACAAGGGGACGCAGTGCACTAATTAGGGTTCCTGGTCATGTTACGGAGAAAACAACACCAAAAAACATGAAAAAAACCTCATGTCGACCTTTTCATGCGTCGACCTGTCCCACGTCAACCCTTTCCCATGTTGATCTTATCCATGTCAACCAATAGTGGTCGCCCTTATCCAGGTCGACCCATTGATCCATAACAATAATATACTATATCCTACCCGGATAGAGCGCAACAAATATTCTCAAGAGATCCTGCGCTACAGTATGTTCACTGGTGGAAACTGGTATGGAAACAATGTAAAAGCACAAAAATAAGTTTCAATATTAAAAGTATTTATTGTACATTAAGTAACCTGTAGCTATAAAACAAGCATAAGAATAAAATATTGCAGATCAATATTTATCATGTCAAGTTAAGTTAAATTGCAAATACAGGTTTGAAAAGTTTTTTTTTCTCAAGTTACTTTTGAGTCAACACATTAATATAAGATACAGATCAACATCATGACTGCTAGCATTTTATATGATGAAAAACAAATAAAGCAATCACAAACAGTTGGAATAAAGAATACATAATAAAAAATAAATGAAAATAAACAGTAATAAACTTAAACACAATTATTTAAATAACAAATATATATTTTCTTTCTCTTTTAATAACAAATTCTATAGATATAATAAATATTGATCTGAGATATTTTATTATTAATCTTGTTTTATAGCAACCGGTTGCTTAATGTACAATAAAAACTTTAAAAATTGAAACTTATTTTTGTGCTTTTACATTGTTTCCACACCAGTTTTCACTTGTCAACATAGCGCAGGATCTCTTGAAAATATTTGCTTCGCTAAATGTGCCTGCTGTAATTCTGAAAGCTTGTTTAAACAATTAGTAAAATTATTCATTTCTGTGAAAACTTGGTATGTTAGTGTGTCTAATCTGTATTTTGGGGCTGATTCAGGTCACATCGCAAACGCAAACACCACAGACAAATGTATTTAATATTATTTATTATCAGTTATTTATATAGCGCACACATATTCTGTAGCGTATTACAGAGCATATTTGGCCATTCACATCCGTCCCTGCCCCAGTAGAGCTTACAATCTATATTCCCTACCACTTGTACACACACATTCACGCAGGCCCAGCACTACCCGCTCAGCAAAGGGATGCAGTGCAGCTAGGCTCCAGGTAGGAGAGGCGCTCTACCTGCTCTGAATGCCCGCTGCTGCGCCGCCTGTCCCCCCTGCTGCTGCCGACTGCTGCACCTGTCACACTGTGACAGGCAGCGGCGCCAGCAGCTTTAAGCGTCCTCTCCCTTCCCTGACTGTGTAACAGCGCAGAGCCAGAGTGTGCACTGTACAGGCCAGGAAGGAAGACCCGAAAAGAGGTGGAGCTACACAGAAGGGAGGGGCGGAGCTACACGGGACCAGGCTGATCATGAGGAGGAACAGAAGGATGGAAAGCTCCTGCCAGCCAGACTTCCTTTTGGTAAGAAAATGTAAAGAGAGTGAGTGAGCTTGAGAAAGTGTGTATCTGTGTGTATGTGTGTATTAGTGTGTATGTATGTGTGTGTATCTATGTGTGTGTGTATCTATGTGTGTATGTGTGTGTTTGTGTGTATCTGTGTGACTGGGTGGACAAAATGTGTGTAAGCGGCACTACTACAGGTGCAATTTTGTGTAAGCGGCACTACCACAAGTGGAATTTTGTGTTAGCGGCACTACTACAGGTACAATTTTGAGTAAGCAACACTACCACAGGCACAATTTTGTGTAAGCGGTACTACCACAGGCACAATTTTGTGTAAGCGGTACTACCACAGGCACAATTTTGCGTCAGTGGCACTACTACGGGGGGGATTTTGTGTAAGCGGCACTACTACAGGGGGGATTTTGTGTAAGCGGCACTACTACAGGGGGGATTTTGTGTAAGGGGCACTACTAAGGGGGCATTTTGTGTAAGCGGCACTACTAAAGGGGGGATTTTGTGCAAGTGGCACTACTAAGGGGGCATTTTGTGTAAGCAGCATTACTACAGGGGGGATTTTGTGTAAGCTGCACTACTAAGGGGGCATTTTGTGTAAGCGGCACTACTACAGGGGGGATTTTGTGTAAGCTGCACTACTAAGGGGGCATTTTGTGTAAGCGGCATTACTACAGAGGGGATTTTGTGCAAGTGGCACTACTAAGGGGGCATTTTGTGTAAGCAGCATTACTACAGGGGGGATTTTGTGTAAGCTGCACTACTAAGGGGGCATTTTGTGTAAGCAGCATTATACTACAGGGGGGATTTTGTGTAAGCAGCATTACTACAGGGGGGATTTTGTGTAAGCGGCACTACTAAGGGGGCATTTTGTGTAAGCAGCATTACTACAGGGGGGATTTTGTGTAAGCTGCACTACTAAGGGGGCATTTTGTGTAAGCGGCATTACTACAGGCGGGATTTTGTGTAAGCTGCACTACTAAGGGGGCATTTTGTGTAAGCGGCATTACTACAAGGGGGGATTTTGTGTAAGCGACACTACTGTAGGGTGGGATTTTGTGTAAGCGGCACTACTAAGGGGGCATTTTGTGTAAGCGGCATTACTACAGGGGGGATTTTGTGTAAGCGACACTACTGTAGGGTGGGATTTTGTGTAAGCGGCACTACTAAGGGGGCATTTTGTGTAAGCGGCATTACTACAGGGGGAATTTTGTGTAAGCGACACTACGACAGGAGGGATTTTGTGTAAGCGGCACTACTACAGGGGGGTTTTGTGTATAAGAAGCACTACTACAGTACATGCGGTGTCAGTGGCGTAACTAGACATTTTTCTCCCCCAAGCCAAAAAATTATCTGGCACCCCCCCCCCATAATTGGCACTAGCAAAGCGATGAATCTGCGCACGCAGCAAAAAAGGGTGTGGCTTCGTTGGAATGGGCGTGGCTTTGCAAAATGGGGCATGGCGTTGCAGGAAAAGACTACCTTATACCCCAGTTTTGCAACCTGCTCGCGCAGACGTTGTCCACCACAGGAAAAAAAATAATCCTGATTCATGCCCCTTACATTATTTGTCATTTTTCCTCCTTATAGTAATGCCCAGTATACATTACGCCACATACTGCAATGCCCCTGAGACATTATACCACATACCACAATGCCTGTGATATAGTATGCCACACACCGTAATGCCTGTGACACATTATGACACACACCGCAATGTCCGTGATACATTATGCCACACACCGCAATGCCCATTACACATTAAGTCCTACGGTAGGCTTCTAATTACTTTTAAATTACCAGCTCGTTGCCAGGGGTTTCATACTCTTGGTTCCATGCACGGTGCCAGGGGTTTTCATGCTCAAGGTGTCATGCTCATTGCCAGGGGTTTCATGTTGTAGGTGTTACGCTTCTTGCCAGAGGTATCATATGCTGGGCTTCAAGCTTATTTCCAGGGGGTAATATTCGTTGCCAGGGGTTTCATGCACTGGGTGTCATGCTCGTTGCTATGGGGTAATGCTTGTTGCCAGGGATTTCATGAGCTGGGTGTTGTGCTTGTAACCAGAGGGTAATGCTTGTTGCTAGGGCTGTGCTTCCAGTGCCACATATGCCCCCAGTGCCAGATATTCCCCCACAGTGCCAGGTACACATATGCCCCCAGTGCCAAATATGCCCCCCCCCCCAGTGCCAGGTACACATTTACCCCCAGTGCCATATATGCCCCCCCCCCCAGTGCCAGGTACACATATACAACCCAGTGCCAAATATGCTCCCCCAGTACCAAACATGCCCCCTCAGTGCCAAATATGCCCTCCCCCAGTGCCAAATATGCCAAACCCCAGTGCCAAATATGCTCCCCCAGTGCCAGGTATACCCCCCCTCCCCACGGGCTCCCCCGCTGCTGTGCGATTCGAGAAGGAGGGACACGGAGGGCACAGCGCGCGCCTCTCCTGTGTGTACCTCCTGCGTCTCCGGCGGCACCGGCATGTCTGTTAAATGAAGTGCCCACACGCCGCTACCGCCGGAGACGCATTGTGCACTGTGCCCTCTGTATCCCTCCTTCCCAGCAGAAATCAGTGGCGGCGGCTAGGGTGCCCCACAGCCCTGCGCGCCTCCAAGCGCTCGCTGGGGCTGCGGGCCCCTAGTTACACCACTGTGCGGTGTTATGTGAATAAGATTGTGCTACTGTGGTGTAATTTGAAACGGGGGTACTATTGTGTGGCCATGCCCCTTCCGTGTAGGACCACACTCCTTTTTCGGTGTGCACCAAAGATGCGCGCTGTCCCTTTGTAAAGTATGGGAGGGCGCAAATTTACAGTTTGCACGGGGGTGCCGAACACACTAGCACCGGCCCTGCATTCACACTAGGGTTAATTTTTGTTAGGAGCCAATTAACCTACAAGTATGTTTTTGGATTGTGGGAGGAAGCCGGAGTACCCGGAGGAAACCTACGCAAGTACGGGGAGAGTATACAAACTCCACACAGTTAGGCCATGGTGGGAATCGAACCCATGACCTCAGTACTGTGAGGCAGTAATGCTAACCATTACACCATCTCTACTGCCCTAATAAGGTGTGACCACATTTTTTGCACATGCAGGACCTGTCCTTCACATGCGCGAGCAGTTAATGCGATTGTATCGCATTAACTGGTAACGCATCTGCCTAATTGACAGGCAAAGGCATTCACGGGGGGGGGGGGGGGGGGGGTAGGGGCGGCGACTGAGCGTATTCAGGGCAGCGGCGTGGAAATGGGGGGGTGTCAGTGGTAATTTCGGGGCAGCTGCGTGTCATCACATGCAGCTGCTCTGATCGCAGAAATGGCGACGGGACTCCTGCCATCGCAGCCAGGCTACACCGGCAGGAGGCATCCACAGTTTCTTCAACTAAGCTGTGATGGGCGATCCCCAGCATGCAATTGAAAGGATTGCATATTCTGCTAAAAAGCAGAATCTGCAATCCTTACTGAGTGAGGTCCTTAGCGTGGAACTTCTCTAATCCCCAAAACTCTTTCTCTCACACAGTACAAACTTATTTTTTTCTCTGCCTAGCAATTTCATGTGGTGAATATTGGTGAATTTGCATAAAACTAGGCATACTGTACAGTATAGTTGTAAATAAGCCTGTCACTTTAAGTGTTCAATTCAATTCCGAGTGATGCTGGCAATGTGCCAGCAGAAGAGCATGTGAATGATCGTAATAGCAGCTCATCACGATTGCATAATCACTCATTGGGGGTTATTCAGGTTTGTTAGCAAACCAAAAAAACAAGCAACTGGGAAAAACTGGGGCAGATGTAACATTTGCAGAGAGAGTTAGATTTGGGTGGGTTACATTGTTTCTGTGCAGGGTAAATACTGGCTGCTTTATTTTTACACTGCAATTTAGATTTCAGTTTGAACACACCACCCAAATCTAAATCTCTCTGCACATGTTACAGTTGTCCCATCTGCAGTGCACATGGTTTTGCCCAGTTGCTTGCTTTTTTTGGTTTGTTAACAAACCTGAATAAGGCCCATTGTAACTTGTACTGCTCTGCCGTAATTCTGAGTGATGCATGCAGATGTACATCGCACATTGGCCCTCATTCCGAGTTGTTCGCTTGCTAGCTGCTTTTAGCAGCCATGCAAACATTAAGCCGCCGCCCTCTGGGAGTGTATTATAGGTTAGCAGAAGTGCGAACGAAAGGATCGCAGAGCGGCTACAAAAGAATTTTGTGCAGCTTCAGAGTAGCTCCAGACCTACTCCTAGCTTGCGATCACTTCAGACTGTTTAGTTTCTGTTTTGACGTCACGAACACACCCTGCGTTCGGTCAGCCATGCCTACGTTTCCCCAGGCACGCCTGCGTTTGTATCTGACACGCCTGTGTTTTCCCACACACTCCCCGAAAATGGTCAGTTACCTCCCAGAAACACCCACTTCCTGTCAATCACTCTGCGGCCAGCAGTGCAATTGAAAAGCGTCGCTAGACCTTGTGTGAAACGGCATCAGCTGTTGTGAAAGTACGTCGCGCGTGCGCATTGCGCCACATACGCTTGCGCAGAACTGCCGTTTTTTTGCCTGAATGCTGTGCAGCGACCGAAAGCAGCTAGCGAACAACTCGGAATGAGGGCCATTGCTTGAAATGTAATGCTGATAATGTATTAGGTTTAAATAATAATAGACTGGGGGTGGCCATTTATCAAATCAAATTTGTTAGATATCCCCAAAAAGACCAGCTTTCAGCATTTTTGTTGGGTACCCACCAGTGGCGTATTTTTCCTATGGGTTGCAGGACTGCTGCCCCCTCATATAAAATTCACCACCCCTCTCAGTGTCAGTGAACCAAATGCAGTCCGTAACTGCACTGGCTTCACTGTGACTTGCAGTGACCTCCTATTGGAAGTCCTACCTGTCACTCACAGACACACAAGGCAGTCCTATTGGGAGGTGTTTCCTCCCTTTGGGACTGCCAGACCAAGCTGCGATAAGCAGAGAACTGGCTTCTTATAGGAATGGGCTTTAGTAGGTTTGCGCATGCGCAGTTGCACCAATCCAGGCACCTGCCAGATCCATTGCACAGGTGCTGGGACTCGGGCTGGCAGCTAGTTGTCTCCTCTCCGGGCACAGGGGTAGCGGCAGCATGCCAACTAAATATAAGAAGGAGCCGCCGCTGGTACCCAGGAGAAGATTTTTAAAAACTTTTCTGCATTGGGCTACAAAATGTTGCATACAGGTGAGCATGTGATGTGTACATACAGGTATATACATCGCAGCAATCTGCAGTGTACGCCGTACTGCGACTTGTCTCAGCTGACAATTGCACCATTTACGTCTATATCTTGCACATGCATACGCACATGCACTCCATAGATTCGGGCACACTAGCCATGCCATCCATGCCACGATGCGTATGGATGAGCGTGGCTAAATCTGTATTTCACTTCTACAGTTTGGCCCTAAGTGTTCCCTGTCTTCCCTTGACCACACAACAGAACGGAAATGACCATTGTCATCCAACCTCTATTTCTAAACAACAACTGCAAAGAAAGACAAATTTACAAATACAGTGAAGAATGGCATTCTGTAAGATGCTGAAGCACAAGTGGAATTTGAAGGTTTTGTCACCAAAACGTTGGCCTATTCCAGAGCAAAACTTGCCTTGTGGGAAATTTTGCCATAATGTTACGCATTTCTATGTACATAACAAATGCCACGTATGTGTTACAACAATTTGCTTTCTGGCCAATTACCATTAAAATATAATGATGTGTAGAGGAGTAAAATTAGGTTATAAAAGATTTTAGGGTCCAGAAAAAAGTCTTGACGGGCTACATCTGGCCCAAAGTTTGCAAGGTGGACAGACCTGATTTCCAGGGGCTGTCAGAACACCATGACTTTATTAAAAGAGTTGCTCTGGGAATAGAAGTGGAGGCTAGACACTGGTATACAGATGCCACTACGTGCCCCTTTGTTTTCTCCCAAGAACAAATAAAGCAGTACAATGCATTCTGTGTAATTGTTGCTGACTTTGCACAAAATGTCACTGACACAATACTAAAAATACAGAAGGGAACTGGTGAAGAATAATGTACGGCACCTTTACCATTGGGACATGAAATAAATACATTGTACAAGTTTCAGAGGTCAGCACAGAGCCAGGGAGAGGCCAGAGAAGGAAACTTCAACATGAATACAACTCATTAAAATTCCTGTGTTTGTAAGCTAGGGAAAATGGTCTTTAATGGCACAAAGCCATGGCTGGATGTAAGAAAGCATACAATAGACAAGGTTGATGTATCTGACCTTCATAAACATTACAACTTGAGTTGCTTTTCTTTTGTCATTTAAAATGGGAAGCTAAAGTGAAAGGTCAAAAGAGGAAAAGAATTACTTTGTATCATATAAAATAAACAATATGTTTAGATATATTACAGCTACTCACCTGTTTCAACCTTCTTCAGTGTACAGTTAGTTTAAGGCACAAACACACCCACCCATATAACTGCACATCTTTAAAAGTCTGTTTCTATTGTTTTATATAAGTGCTGTGAATAAAGATGAGTCAAAATTTTTTGGATGGGATGTTCTTGTGAAATACAAGAATTAAGTAGTCTGCTATTTTGAAGAGTTTGCCAACCTGATCATCAGGGTTCTATTTGTCCTTTACATGGGTGGGGTAGGAGAGACCGGTGCTGGGAGTGCCAGCGGTCAGCACACTGACCCCGGGATCCCGACAGCAGAATGCTGAGGTGGGGGCGTGAGCACAACAGAGCCCCTTGCGGGCTCACTGCGCTCGCCATGCAACGGGCTCGGTGGCTCACTGCGCTCATCACAGGTTCTATTCCCACTCCATGGGCGTCGTGGTCACCCATAAGTGGGATTAGTCCCTGTAACATGCCATGCCGACTATCGGGCTTGTGAACATTCAGGAACCCCGCGTCGGCATGGTGACCGCCAGGATCCCGAGCGCCGGTCACATGACCGGATCCCCTTTCCACATGTACGTGTGACTTTCTCCATATGCTGTGGTTTCCCCACTAAAATATAAAATACTGTACACTGGTAGATCAATTAAAGAAACAAGTGGAGGAGTGCTTCCACATAAGACTAAATACTGTATACAGGAGTGTTCCTCAAATTGCTTCTTTTTGTAGAGGTATTGGATGATCCACACTGGAGCTTTTTGTATTGGCTGGTCCACACTGGAGCTTTTTGTAGGGGGATTGGCAGATCCGCAGGGGAGTTTTTTGTAGGGGGATTGGCCGATCCACACTAGAGTTTTTTGTAGGGGGATTGGCCGGTCCACACTGGAGTTTTTTGTAGGGGGATTGGCCGGTCCACACTGGAGTTTTTTGTAGGGGCATTGGCCGGACCACACTGGAGTTTTTGTAGGGGGATTGGCCAGTCCACACTGTAGTTTTTTGTAGGCGGATTGGCCGGTCCACACTGGAGTTTTTTGTAGGGAGATTGGCTGGTCCACACTGGAGTTTTTTGTAGGGGGATTGGCCGATCCACACTGGAGCTCCTGCACAGTTGCCTACACACTCGGGGGATTTGTGACCTGATTTGTTATACATTATTTTCTTGTAGATTAATTGCATACAATGGTAAATAAAGCAATCAATAGGTTGTTTTGTCAATATCTCTAGCAGCCACTAGGTAAATGGGGTTTCCTGGCCCCCTATAAAAACAATTATTACACTTTAGGAACTAGGATGCTACAAGACATCTTTGTGCAATATATTGTGCGTGATGAAAAGATGAACCTATATACTGGTGTATCAGTCTATCAATTGGTAACCAAAAATGTCCAAAAATAATATTCAGGTGCTCTATTACTTGGCCAGTCTTCATAATGTGCAAAGCTTCCCAATTCAGTATGACTGTATCCAGCAAGGTTGTATACACAGAATTTATTAGTCGGAATCACCCTTCTTCCAAATGTGCACAATGCCTCATGTCTCAAAACTGGGATTGGAACAATATCAGTATCAGTCTTCCCAAACCAGATTCTACTGAATATGCCCTCATCTAGCCCATATCATTGAGAAAATGGTACATTACTCTATTAAGAGTCCAGGAGAAATGCCTGATATTTCAGAGTTTCCTAGGCATTTGGGGCGGGATGTAATGCCATCCGAGATCGCTGGAGGTGCGGGTTCCTGGCCGAAAACTCCGATTTTTTTTAAAAGTGGCAATCAATTATAAGTCATGGTTTTGCCTTGTAAGTGAGTGGCCCTTTAAAAAAATGTTGAGATTGCCCGGCATCATGCACCTCCGGCGATCGGACACCATTACATCCCACCTTCTGGGAGAGTATGCAACTATGATTTTTGTGAAGCGCTGCAGAATATGTTGGCTCTATACAAATAACAAGAAAACAATGTCGAATAAGGATATGCAGAATTATCTGTCTCACATTTAATTGTTTAACAGGTCAAACCAATAAACAAAATAAAGGGTGCAAATGATTAGACAAAATAATTGTTTGTCAAAGTGAAACATGAGAGCATTTCCTATCACTATTAGCAACTTTGTTTTTTAAATTAAACCTCATTCACCCTAAACCCTTAATTGCTTAACTGCCTAGTATTTTTCTAAACAATTCCCGAAAATTTACTTTTTTTTATTATTTTCAAATTATGTTAATAATAGCTAAACATGCTTCAGTATGTTTTTAAAAGAAACATGACAATTTGTTAATAAAATTATACTGAATCAAGTTTAAATAGCTAATGTTTACAGAATTTGCTAAAAAAAAAAAAAAAATTAACCATTAGCATCACACCTTCCTACTCTCCCAAGATTTCCAGCGTCTCCTGAATTTTGGGGAATTCCCATGGCCTCCTTATAGAGCAGGTCACCCTCCAGCATGTTACCCAATTCCTAGAAAATGACATGGTGGCGCAATTCTCAGCTAATCATGTACATCATGCAGCATTTCAATGTGCCATGGGGTTGGTGCCAAAATTTGCCCCACCCCTTTAGTGGTCACCTGCATTTACCCTCCATGTATTCTCCCAGATGGGAGAAAAAAAGTAGGCAAGTAATATTTGTAGATATTTATATATTTCAGCCCCGTCTGGCCATGTTGAACTTAACAGTATACAGTACAATAAAGATTTCATATATAAGCATACAATTGAGCTCCCATTTGATTACTGTATAATGCAGTCTTCATTTGACTTGTATAAAATATGATCCTCATTGACTAAAGGTGTTATGCTATGTTTAAATGTTCATATTTGTATTTAATTTAACCTTCTATCTGCTAAAGGTACCCCATATGGGTATCACACATGAAAACTTAACATAAATGGTAAAATCTGAAAGCTCAGCTATTAATGTATAAAATAATACAAATAAAAAAACTGTTTGATGGTGAAGAAAAAATGGCTTAAACTCAGTGAAACTCATCAACGCACCACTTAAACAATAAAAAATATGCATTCCAGGCAGAGACTGCTTTGAGTGTCCTTATTAGAAATGTGTGGGTTCGGTTTTCTGAAGATTAAACCCACCTGATCTTACCAGTTCTCAGTAGATCTGGGTCCTGGTTTGGTTTTCCACTAGATCCAGATCCAAAAATGAGGTGTCAGAACTCATGTGTTTTGCTCCAGATTTCCTGTCTGTCGGATCCAAGAGACACTCTCAGCTAACCAGTGTAATATTAACATGGTAGCAGCCACTGGTTGGCTGAGAATGACTGTCTCTCAGCCAAACAGTGCTTCCCCATAGACTTCAATGGGGCCATTGAAGTCTATAGGGAATCGCCCCCACTGTACCACAGGCACACTCTGCTGGAACCCAGAATCTAGGAGCACAGGGATTAAAGGGTAGAGAGGGACATACCTGTACAGGACCCACATGGAACAGAAAAAGTTTAATGCTGATGGGATGGATGTTCTTGCCTAGAAAACCTTTTGTCATATTGAACTTGTGACCCAATTCATGACATAACAGTGCATAGAATTGTATCTATGTAATTGCGTGCACTTACTAAGGCTATCTGTTTTTTGGCTGGAAGATTTGGCTTAAAATTGAAAGATTAAGAGCCGCTATCTAGAGCAGGAAGCTATTGGCTTTCTGGATTACATATATGTAGCCATGGATCTGCTGAAAACAGTATACTATATGTGACTGTGCTTTTACAAGTATACGAATATTGATCCCCAATTAAGGTTAGACTTTGTGATTTATCCTTTGAGATGGTCAAAGTTGACTGGAAATGACTGAAAATTTATGTTTCTGAGGTTAATAATACTGTAGGAACAAAACAGGCTCAAAGTACATGATTCTAGCTGTTTTTAGCATAAAAAAACAGGCACAGAACCAAAACACGAGGGCAGTTTTGGCAAAACCATAACCAAACCCAAAACACAAAGTTACTAAAGATTCTAAGCCAAAACCAGAGCACATGGATCAGTGCACATCTCTAGTCCTTATCTAGACAATATTGATTAATCCAACCCAGTAGAAGATGTTGCTGACCCTGTAAGATTGACGCAGCCCATAAATCCAGTCATCGAAAGTGAGTGCATCCCAGAAACTTAAAACTTACACCTACAGTAGGCTGTCAGTCAGGTTTTCTTTTCTGTCAAATATGTACAATAAAACCACCTAATAATTAAAAACCAGCAGCCAATGAGGGAGAGTTGGTAAGCTTCACCGGTCAAAGAGACCTGGACCTTCAAGCCACAGGCATAGAAAATCAATTATAAATACACCCCCTTATCCACTCACAAGACAACCAATAATCATGTGACTAGCACATAAAGCATCCTCCAGCCATGTGGATTAAGCAAACTCTGTTTTACATGAGCCTTCAGAAACCATGAAAGCCAGTTGCTTAAGGAGATGTGTTGTCTTGGCTTAAAACACATGAGGATTGCACTGTGTAGCTATTGATTTCAGGAAGAAGCACATGATTGGACAGTTTATATGCCTGTCAAATCATGGGCCAGACAAAAGCTAATCAGTTAATAACTATTTATATTTAAATAATTTCCACCAAATAATAAAATAAGTATATATACATGCATTTATTAAAAAAAATATTCCAGCCAAACTCCTTGCATTCAGCCATTAATCCTTCTATTTAAATGCAAATTTTCTCTTTCAACCCCAAGCTTAAGACATTTTTTATATTTTTCATAAAACAAAACTTTGATCTCATGGTTTATCCATGAGAGACATTGGCTTTTTAGTTGTTTGACATATTTTTGCTTGACTGAGCTTTTCTTTCATCAGATGGGTATTTGTTCATAATTGAACAGCATGCACTAAATATCACAGTTCTGTACTTCATTAATCATATAAAAATATGATATTTGGAGTAGTTAATTACAGTCAAAATAAAGTTCAGTGTGAATATCTTTTAAAAAAGGACTACTAATACAGTAGTATACTGTACAATAAACTGGGCAGAAAACACATTGATGACTCATATTTTCACCTCAGTGTAATGTATATTCACAGTAGTACATTACACTGAATATAGATGTCACTGACAAACCCATTATGTTTGACTTCCTAGAATATCATACTTACTTTATGTCTATTTTTGACATTTTGCACTAATAACTTGCAGAATAATTACTCAAATCTCCGAAAAATTCATGGTATACTCTCATTTTTAACAAAGTTGTAGAGATATGGGGCTAGTGGAATGGCCTATTGACAAAGGGTGTTTTCGGCCAGGCACACAGGGTTTCGGGTCAGGCACACTGAAGGTGTATCCAAGTGGATCAGAAATTTGAATTGTGTGTTGGGGGACATGTTTTAAAATCTGTCTTGAGATTTGTAGAACATTGAATTTTTTGAAGTGCAACATAACAATTTTATTATTTTTATTGTTATTTCTTATTTTTACAGCTTCTCATATTGTACTTCAGGGTGGACTACAGACATCCAACTAGATTTGAGAGAAGCTTAAAGGAAACATCTTCATACGAAATCACTGGGAAAAGACAGGTTCAAGAACTATGACAGTGCCACCTATTTTTATGAGATCATCTTGATCCAATCAAAGGAAGTGAAAACACATTGGGGGTAAGTCTGAGTTGATCGCAGCAGGAACTTTGTTAGCAGTTGGGCAAAACCATGTGCACTGCAGGGGAGGCAGATATAACAGAGAGTTAGATTTGGGTGGGTTATTTTGATTCTGTGCAGGGTAAATACTGGCTGTTTTATTTTTACACTGCAGTTTAGATTGCAGATTGAACACACCACACCCAAATATAACTCTCTCTGCACATGTTATATCTGCCTCCCCTGCAGTGCACATGGTTTTGCCCAACTGCTAACAAAGTTCCTGCTGCGATCAACTCAGAAATACCCCCATTGTCAGAAATTATGGGACCTTCAAGCAATGTAATTTTATCAGCTTCAGTGTCATAATCCAAATTAGAGTCTATGTCCAATGGTAAGATCACATCTTTCTATTTAGAAGTAGAACATTTCAAATGATCTTGGAGATAACATGAAGCAGAACCAAAACACAACATAGGACTTGAAGGACTGTAAGACTGCATATTGACAGAACACTTTGCAGGCTGGGTGGACAATTCATTTTTATGAGCAGAATTCTCAGACAAACCACTGTATAGGGAAGAAAGGGAGATATAACCAACTCTCATGTCTCTGGTTTGTGGCTTTCATACTGATTTTGAAGTGCTGCTGTTCTTGTGAGATTGGAAATACTTAGTGTGCTGGTTCAACAAAGCTTGACTTTTCTCAGCAATAGGTGGTTTCTTGGCCAACAGGATAGGATACTCAGTAGACACCAACCAAATTGCCTCTGGATCTCCAAATCTTTTAATTACAGCACCAGTGAAGGTCTCCAAATCTTGAAGTATGGGATTCCTGGACTTAATGAGTGGTTTAGCGAATTCAAAAGCCTCCCCTCTAAAGGCTGTGAGCGGGAACAACACTGTTTCGGCTGGAGTGGTAAGAAGTGGAGCTGCATTTTGACATTGACACCTCAGACAATAGAACTGGTCATTTTTCACGTAAAAGTTAACGAAGTGAAAGTCCTGGTAAGGAACAGTAGAATGAGAACCGCTTGCTAGGGTAGCAAATTGGATTTTCTCTTTAGATGTAACAGACGGAAGTCCCTCTTTTGGACAGGCACATAAAATCAAATTGGGTTTGGAGACACTTGAGTCAGCTGGAATTGGAGAAGGCAGAATTTGTCTGGAACTGGAAGAGGCAGAATTCGAGTGATCAGATGGCCCTTCTTGGACATAGACCATGCTGGCCATCAACAAGGTGACATTCAGAGAAAGTGACTGACAGGAGTCCTTGTTTGCATCTGAGGCACTATGAATCCCTCCCGTGACCTTGGCAGTGGATACCTCTTTTGAGGCAGCCATACTGCAGGCCACTCTGGGGTTGGCCAGTCAGACAACTCTCTTAGGGTTGGCAAATCCAACACCCCTCATAGGGATATTGTATCAGATATGACATCTCTCCTGGAATAGAAGACTCAGTTGCTGCTTCTGGAGAATAAATAACAGATACCCCTTCTGGTGTCAGTACATCAGGCATTCTTCCTAGTTTCTGCACGAGACATCCCTCTTGGGGTTGGTACATTGAACACCCCTCCTGGGTTTGGAACATCAGACACCCCTCCTGGGGTTTGTACATCAGACACCCCTTCTGGGGTTGGTACATCAGACACCCCTCCTGGGTCAATACATGAGACACCCCACCTGGTGTCTGAACATCAGATACCCCTCCTGGGGTATGAACATCAGATACCCCTCCTATAGCATGAACGTCAGCTACCCCTCCTGGAGTCTGAACATTGGCTGCCCCTCCTGGAGTCTGAAAATCAGCTACCAACACTGAGGTCTGAACATCGGATACCCCTCCTTGGTTCTGAACATTGGCTACCCCTCATAGGGTCTGAAAATCATCTACTCCTCCTGGGGTCTGGACATTGACTACCCTTCCCCCTACTGGGGACTGAACATGACCTTGCTGAGGTCAAGACATAAGCTACACCTCCTGTGGTCAAGACATCAGATACCACTCCTGGGGTCAAGACATCAGATACCACTCCTGTTGTCAAGACATTGAAAACCTCTCCTGAGTTCAAGACATTGGATACCTCTCCTGGGGTCAAAATATCAGATACCCCTCCTGGTGTTAAGACATTGGATACTTTCCGTAAGGGTCAAGACATCAAATACCCCTTGTGGGGTCAAGGCAGAATCAGATAACTCTCCGGTAGTGAGAGATTTTAGCAGTCTTTGTTGGCTCCCAAACTTGTAATAGGGTCCTCTTGTCACTGGACCCCAATCTTGAATTTCAGTCTCTTTTTGGGTAACCTTCTTGGCACCCCTTTCACGTGTAACAGAATCTAGAACTGAATGTCACACAGGACAGTTCATTGGCTTGAACCCTGAGAAGTTGGAGCTTGTCACAATTTCTAGATTTGCTGAGGGAACAGTCTTTAATAAGGTAATCAGCGCTCCCATAGTAGAGACAGATGCTATACCCATTGTGCTGCTGGCATTCTGCTTCTAAGAGCCTGGGCCACAGGTAACTCCTTAGTACTACAGGAGTCTGAATCAGTAGTCAATATGGTCTCGGTAGGTTGAGTGGAAGCCTTTACAGTGTCTGGAATACTCCTAAGAAATTTCTGGTATTTATTGGTTAAAACGAGTAAGAACTTTTTGCAACTGTTCAATCATCAGGTGAAGAATCATCAGTCATTCAGGATTCACCACACTGAGAGACTAAAGAGGTTGGGGACTACTAAGAGAGGAAGTGCCATCAAATTCTTCAGAACAAAGCAGACGTACCAAAGGCAAGAGTTAACAGCACCAGAATGGTGAGAAGTCATCGGTTGTAGCAAGTCCACATTCCCAGAAGGGCTTTTAACATTTGTGCTTTTATGTTGTCACAATTCTTCAGTCTGTTCAAAAGGCACAGACCTGTGTTGTGCAGGCCTAACCTAGGCAAATCAGGTTTATGTGGTGCATAGGTTCCATGTAAGTAAGATATGGCTATGCACTGCACAGGACCCACATAGGTAAACTGGGTTTACGCGTTGCATAGGTGTTCGACAAGGGACCTTATCACGTCTCACATGTGTGTGCCACAAGTCTTGGGGGCCTGGCTTCATAGCACGTCCCTGTCTCACTGTATGCCGGGTAGCCGAGCAGAGCTCTGGGAGGCAAAGCTACTCAGCCCGCCCCTGTCTGTCTGTGTGAAGTACGGCTGAGCGTTCTGGCTGGATCATCCCATCAGAGTATCGGCCCTTCTGGCATAGACTCCATCTACATAATTGAGGTCATGTGATTTGTAGGCCCAACCTATTGTATATAAATTGATGGTAGGTAGTGCACAGACCTCATATGTGTAAACTGAGCTTATGTGGTGTGCATGCCAACCTACAGTATATCAAATGAGGTTATATCATGAACTAGCCTCACCTACGACAACTAAACTTATGTGATGAGCAGCACTACATACACTAATTAAATGTGTTTTATATGGTGTATGAGTCTCACCTACTGTATGTAAAACAAGCCTGGTGGCCATGTTGACATCTACAACATTGCTACATATTTTATAACTCAATGTTTGCAATAAATCTTATCTTATAGATTGGAGCAATTACAGTATGCTAGATCTGACAATGATAATTTATTTAGCTTTCTTTTCAGTAGTTTAACATCAAGCCTGAATGACTGTCCACCTCTTAATAAAATGGCTCTGTGTTGTCAATACTAACTTCATTATCTTTGGCATAATTATAACTTCATAATTTCAAAGTCTAATTTATTTTGACAATGTTTGCACTGATTTTGTGATTAAAAACCTGTCTGATCTTTTGTTTCTAATTAAGCACACACTGTACTTTCCAATTCTATGGTTTGTTAATAAATAACAAAATGGAAATGTCAGATAATGAAAGAAATTATGAATTCACCACAGAATAAAAGGGGTAAATCTTGATTAATATAACAGCTTGCTGGCAGTTGCCAATAAATAATGTGTGTTCAGTCTAAGTCACAGAGAACAATGGTATAGCCTAGAGTGTGTTACCGAATCACAAAGTACCTTATGCCTCCATGGTATCTCTAGTTCATACTGAATTGCCAGGACACAGTATTATGAAATTTGTTTCAACCCATGAAAATGGCTGTCTACACTGTTTAAATGGCTGTATTGGGTAATAAGGTATCTTGATATTAATATTAGTACAACCTACAAAATAGCTGCCTACAGTAAAGGTATATTAGGGGGAGCAAAAGGTCTTCCTGAAAAGGCAAAGCAGATTTTGGGGGAAATGTACTAAGCAGTGAAAAGAGTAGAGAAAAGTGAGTCAGTGGAGAAGTTGCTCATAGTAACCAATCAGGTGCTCTGTATAATATTATAGCATGCAAATGATAAATGTTACTTCAATGCTGATTGGTAGCCATGGCACACAACCTGCTGAAAACGATGAGATTTCTAACTACTGTATATGAAGCTACCGGTACCCCGTAAAAAATAACCAGCATCATAATAGAGCAGATCCATGCAGTTGGCAGACACACATCCAATCCCTTGTAGCCACACATTACATAAGCTTCAAATAGTTAAAACTCTCCAGATTGGAATTCTCTAGCTCTCTTTGCAGGGGCAGATAGCTCAATGAATAGAGTGTCCGATTGCAATGTCATAGACAATGGGTTCGAATCCTGGGCACATCAGCATCCCGAAATGTAGTAAAGGACAGTCTGACTAAATAACAAAGAGCTGTCAAGTCCATGAATGCAGTATAGGTATTAGCAACATAAGGGGTGGGGGTAGGAAAAATGGACAGTCAGAAGATACTTGGCTTCAAAAAAGGGGGAAGCTGCAAGTGAAAGTAATTAGATAATTCATAATTGACAAGTGCTGCCAACAGCGCTCCCTACTCCACACACACCTAGATACGGCCCTGATGCTAACTATGCATTTAAGTGTTTGACCAAAAAAGCCTTTTGTTTTCATGCTGTTTATTTCATTGTTTTATGTGTTGCTACATTTATATGACGTGTGATTCCATGTAAGTATTTGGAATCTTGACCCATTCCCTTTCCCCTTCTGGACCCCTTCCTATTTTCTTTTTTCTGTAGCCCTCATAATAAAATAAAAAATGTTCAATAAAAATTATTGATGTTGAAAAAAAGCATTTCCAGCTATTTTGATATGTTTTTATGAAAAATATTTTTTTTATTTTGTTTTATATTTTGTATTTGTCATGTATATTTGTACAGTATGCTGCAAAAAAAACATTCTTTGCTGAATTTGTCAGCTGTACACAAATACCTATGTTTCATTGTTATTTCTTTGGTTAAAAAAAAGGCTTTGTTAATGTCATTGGTGATTGAGGCCCATTGTATTTGTGGCTTATTTTACAAAATGTAAACACCACTTCAGTGTGAAGTCACTAACATTATATTGTATGCTGGAGTTGAAAAAATAAAACCTGTTAAAGAACATTTTTTTTCCATTCAATTCATTTTCAGTGTAAATCCTGATTGCACAATTAGTTACTTAAAAACATAACACACTTTATAATAAGTTCAGTGGCGCCGAGAGGGGAGTGTGGGGGGTGGGGGGGGGGCTTACCTGGGCCCGGCACAGTTGTTGGCACCCCTGAAGAAGTGTAATCTGATTTTGTGTACGTTTTATGGGTTACAAATGTGTTAATACCCTGACATATTAGTGAGAGTGCATGAGCCAAATCAAGTAACATACTTCATCTCAAATTGAATTGTGTAATGTTAAGCACTCTTTCAGAACTGCCAACAGCACATGTTTCAGGAGTGGCTAAATGCTTTGCACCTGGACAAAAATCTTTACTTATGAAGGGCATCACCTGTGTTGCTCTTCCTAGGATAAGTAGTTTACCAAACGTGAGGTAAAACATTTATTTAGAGTGAAGGCAAGACACATAAATTAACACTTTCCTGAATGGGTACATTGTGGAAGATGACTAATTTGTTTAATTTTAGGATTCACATTTTTAGTGAAGGAAAAAATAGCAATGTTTTGTAATATACCTACTGTGAAGTACAGATGTAGCCACGCTCATTGTAGCTACATCTCGGCGCGGTCACGCCTTGTTAGACACGACCATGAACACGTCTGGGGTGTGGGCGTGTCTTACATGTGCACTTTCCCCATTCACATGAATAAGAGTGTCTAATTACGCAGCTTGGCACAGCTAGGCATGTGCACGCCAAGCCACACCAAGTGTGACAGTTTCCCGCACATGTAGCCATGATGAGGGTGGCTACATCTATGATTGCTTATCACCGAAGCCCTAACCTGCATGCCACTCTCTGTGCTCACAGAGTCACCAGATGAAACCAGTAGCCCTGCCTGCTGACTGCATGTTGCTTAATACAGTGGGGGTGTTTGATTGAGGCACAGATTATGCAACAAGCAGCAGCAGTGCACAATGGGTCTAATTCAGTGGTTGGATTTACTATCTGTTCTGCTTCCATGATAACATTGTATGGTGATGCAGCAGGAGGCGTCTATTACGAGCAGATGGCTTCTGCTGCAGTAGTGATCCAACCTGCAGCATTGGATCACTCAGTTATGGGGCAGCTTATGACATCCACAGTGCCAAAAAAGCAGTCCATCACAGAGGCCAGGAAATCTCAGTCCTACAGTGGAGAGCCATATCCACTTCCCTCACCCGAAACGGCAATGACATGCCTCCATTTTCACAAATGGAGGCTATTGCTGTCTCCTCCCCACCCCCCAGATGGTAGCACACTGATCTGTGTCCTGTGTCACAGGACCTGTTTGTGCATGTGCAGAATGGGTCCTGCTCATGTGCAAAGTACCAAAAAATTGGTACTTTGCAATGATGCAATGATGGGTGCAGGAGTGACCGGACCTGAATTAGGCCCATTGTAACAGACCTTATCAATATAATACAACATAATCGCTCCAGATCTATCAAGACAATAGAACCTAGATTTTATGTACATCATTATACTTACAATCCACAGGACTTTCAGGAAGCGACAATCTAGTCAGAAGCAAAGAGAAACATCCATACCCTGAGTCCCCATTAATGCAAAATAATTCATTTAATTGAAGGTTAACATGACCACATGTCTAGGTATGTACTGAGGAAGTAAAAAGAGGAATGTGTACTTACAGAATCAATCAGTCATTCCTACAGCATTTGTCCCACCTCAAACTTAGCACACAAGGATGACTGACTGAGGATAAAGGAATCATTGTATGCGCTAGGATTGCCAACCACAATGCTCATGATTCTTTGGTTTGCATCTCAAGCCACTTGCACATTGGTGGAATAACTGTGGTGGTGATTCAAGAACACGTGCTTTTGCCCTAGGTGGTCTCAGCTCAATTTACATGCAATCTGTAGCAGCCAGGACATTTGGCATGCCTGAAATTCTATAAAAAGCTAACCTACAATTATGCCACTGTTCCTCCTGGCTAAGAAAACAGATATAAGTAGAGGATCTTGAGAATTGCCCAGATAGTGGTAAAAGGTGGCTTGGGATTTCCCTACCACCCTACCCATCACTGACTGAAAGCTCTCAGTATCAAGGAAGTGCAAAATAGCCAGCAGTTTGTATAGACGTCAAGCTGAGGTTTGACAAGGTCATACAAGTACATTAAGTTGGTGCAATTGAAGCAGAACATTTGTATAACCTCATCATCAGGGATTGCATTAAGGTTCAACCGCCCATGGAAGAACCTAGGCCTACATAGGCTCTGTGGCACCCCTACCTGCTGGGTCCTCTTTTCTGCTGCTTGCTCCTGGGCCCTTTCAGTCAGATGGTACAGGCCACATGAAATCACTGCCTGCCTCCATGCTACTGCAAAACCTGCCTCAGTCATGCTTGAGATCAGAAAGTGAATCCTACAGGTGACTTGGTGCCCTTTTATTAGAATTCTGATTGGTTTTGTCATAATTAAAGTGTTTTTTAAATGTTGCTTTTTGGAACTGGTGCATTGAGGTGTGATTTTGGTGCGATTTTGATTGAAATTAGGGGAAAAAATGGTTTTCACATGTCTAGACATTAAGAAAAATCCCAGTGGATTCATTTTGTGCATTGAGATATGATTTTGGTACAAGTTATATTGATTTTGCAAACACAATTCTTAGTAACTTTGCGATTTCCATTGATACCAATGTTGTTCTGATGATGTTTGCTCCAATGGTGATTTGTCATGAATTCATTGGTGAATTTCTGTTTTACGTGCTATTTTCATGCAATTTGACCTTTAGTAAATTTACAATATGCAAAATCGCAAAAAAAATCGAGGTCGTCCAAAATCGTTCTTTAGTAAATTTACCCCACCAAAGTTGAGAGTCCCTGCTTTAAACAACTCTAATGCAGTATACGTGTTATGCCCTAAACACCAGATATTGTGAGACTGTGTAGCATTGGGCGTGTTTTTTGCTGAAAATATGTCTTAGTTGCAATGTGATTCAACTAAAGTACAAGGAGACTGTGCTGGCAACACTTGTATATCTGTTTGCAACTGAGTCTCTGAATTTGTATACAAAGGGGGTCATTCTGAGTTGAGCACACACTGGCTACTATTAGCAGCTGTGCAAACGCATTGTTGCTGCCCACTGGGGAGTATATTTTCTCTTTGCAGAAGTGTGAACGCTTGTGTAGCAGAGCGCCTGCAAAATCATTTTGTGCAAAACAATACCAGCCCTGTAGTTACTCTCCGTGTGCATTGATTCTAATGACGGAGGGGCGGCTTTTCACATCACAGACCCGCCCAGCGAACGCCCAGCCACGCCTGTGTTTTTTCTGCCACACCTGTGTTTTACTAAGCACTCCCTGAAAACGGTCAGTTGACACCCAGAAACGCCCACTTCATGTCAATCTTCCTGTGTTCGGCAGTGCAACTGGAATCTTCGTTACACTTTGTACAAACCCATGATGCTCATTGTACCCGTACAACGCGCCTGCGCATTGTGGTGCATACGCATGCGTAGAAATGCTGATTTTTAGCCTGATCACTGCGAACAACGGCAGCTAGTGATCAACTTGGAATGACTCCCTAAGTGCTATGATGCTTCAGATGTCAGTTACATACAGATATATAAGTGTCAATTATCTGATTAATCATCATGGTCTCCTAATACATCCTGTTCGCATCACATTGTGACTCAGATGCTAATAATATTGTACTCTTTAATAAAAATGGAGTCAACCATGTGGTTCACTGTGGTTGTAGGAATTACGGGTCTCTTTCAGAGATGGACGCAGTGCACATTGCTGTTACTGCTTTGGACTCTCGGCGCCCAATCGCTCAGGGGGTACTGCATACAATGATGCAGAATGGGCCACCATTGTAAAACCCAGAAGAAACCCGAATTAAAGGAACCACAGCAGCTTCTTGCATGTGATGTGTTTTGTCCAATAGAAGATTAGCAGGAAGTGGTAGCCATTTTGTTTGATTTTTGGTAGATTTTTATGTCTATTTGCAGTTGATTTTGAATTGAACAGACAAAAAAAAAAAAAAAAACATTATGCCGGTAGCCTCTAATTCTTTCTCCAACTTTTACTCCTTTTCCTTTATCCCCTTTGCCTCTACTTAAGTGACTACTTGTCTCCTCTCACTCAATTATTTTATCCCTGCAATCAGGCTTCTTAGACTACACTCACAAGTGATCAATGATGTACTTACAGAAAAGTCTAGGTCATTTCTCCATACTCATACTTTTTGACATCTCTGCTCCTTTTGAGAGCATTGATCCTCTTCTTCTGCAAACCTTCACTCATTTGGCACAATTCTTTCTTTGTTCACTTCATACCAATTATACCACTTCTTTGGTGTCTTTACCTCTGGCATCTCCACCCCTCTTCTCTATCTGCTGGGACCCACAGAGTATTGATCTCATGTTATGAACCTTCTCTGTTATCTGCACATAGGTGTACCAATGCTACCTTAACTCCACTAGATGACTCCTCCGAAAGTCACAAACTATCCTCAGATCACTTTCACCAGTAACTACTCCACAATTATCTTATTGTCCTAAATAAATGCTTTGGTGTCACGTTTGACTCTTACCTTCTGTTTTATTCCTTATATTCCTACTGCTGTTTCCACCTTTGAAAGATAAACCCTTTTTTATTTTACCCAGAATGCCAAAACTGTTATCTCTCATCATTTCCTGCCTTGATTACTGCAACTTCATCCTAACTTGAATTCCCATCAATCATCATTCCCGTCATCTTACAGTTAATACTGCAGCAATACTGACCTATCTATGTTGCCACACCACATCTGTTGCACCACTTTGAAATTTCCTGTCCACTTGTGTCATCCAGAATCCATTTCAAATGACTTACCCTTAATCACTGTACAGTACCACAGTACCAGCACTTCATACAGCTCAAGTCTCACCTCAAAATATTCTCCCCTTATATCTTCCTCTGACATGCAGCTCTTCTCTGACAACAGACCCTATCTCCTAGGTACAAGTATTCTCCTGTACGGTATTGCTACCCACCTATGAAATTCTCTACAACATCTGATCAGAATTTCTATCAGCCTGTATGTCCCTGCTCTGTGGATCTCTTGTTTTACGTACTGTCCCGCACTTTGGTGCCTTATAATTAAGTTAATCATCAGAAAATGAAAAAATAATAAAATAATAATAATAATAATAATAATAATAATAATAATAATCATCATCATAGTAACATAGTAACATAGTAATTAAGGTTGAAAAGAGGCAATTTGCCCATCGTGTTCAACCTGTATTAAGTTGTGATGAATCTTCATACCCGTTGAGTAATGTTTTATGACTAGTTAACTACTATAACTTATATAACCCCCGGATTAATATCATATATTATAATATGTAACATCTAGGGAAATTGAAACGTAACAAAGGACAAATAGTCATTTACAAATAAATTACACACTTTAAAATGTTAAATCCTACCATCATCATCATCATCATCATCATCATCATCATCATAAAAAAAATAATAATAATAATAATAATAATAATAATAATAAATAATAATATTGCACATGTTCAAGTTTATTATGGCCATACTGTAAATTAAAGTTGATGTTCCTTTTAGCCATAATGCACTTGCTGAATAAATTGTGTTTTTCGGTTCTACGTTCTGCTTTTCAAGTTCTTTCCCAGTTTATAGCAATGGAAAGTTTATTTGTTTGACTCTGCTGCTTCCTGCTGAAACTTCAGCTGAGTCTCTTTAAGACTATTATACAAAATTGCTTATATTTTTACTCACCCAGGAAATGTGGGTGATTGATGGTCTCATTACTTTAGTGACCAGGGCTGTAACGAAATGTGACAAATAACTGCCATTCTCTCACTAGAAACCAGTGGAAACGGTGACTGCATTACAGTAAATAAAGTTAGGGAAGTTTTATGATGTCTAGGAAATGGCTTTGTGCACTTTTATTGTGACCATACATGCTTTTTTTCTCCTGCTGAAAGGTTACATCCATACAGACCACAGTAAAACTCCGCTAATGAACTACTGCACAAAGACATATGATATTAATCAAATATCTCAGGTTTTAGAACTCAAGGCTTTTGACATAAAAAGCATTCTGTCATCATTTCAGTGACTCATTATTCCAAGCTTCCTTCAAATTAGTGTTTACATTGTTAATATAAGTATAGTAAATTAAAATTAATAAGATATGTGTTTAAATGGTCTCCTTTGTTTCAGAAATTATTCGTTTTCATTGTCTCACTCTACTCTGCTTCATTGTGTCACTCACAATCTGTACAAGCTCACATCTCCGTATTAAACTCCCCATACACCTCTCTTGAACTAATGTAACTCAAAACTTAAATAAGGTACTGTACAGAAATATGTTTGGTGTAAAAGGTCTCGGCTGTTATTAATTGTAAACAATAGCAAAGAATTGGTGGGTGACGAAGCACTGCAGACAATCTCCAGCAAAAAAAAAAACATATTACCAAATCAGTCAGCTGTCCAACCCCGACATAACCTTAATTTTGGAGAACCAAATTTCCCAGACCATCCTGTATCTCTGGATTCCTTGGAACAGGCACTGACAAACTCACCTTACATCAAATGAGAAGTACCCTTCAACCACCTTTTACTTGTCCTGTGTATGCTGAAGAGCAATGCTCTCCCACCAAGCTGTGCCTCTTCTGTAGGCAATAAAAGATTGTTAGAACAGAACATAAGACAACAGAACAATGACAAGCAAAATAACAAAGCAGTCATGAAAATCTCACCAGCCCAACTATTTATCATCTCCATAGTCTCAACTGTTTACATTCCACAGACCACACCCTCAACAGCGGCCTTTCCATCATTCTAAGTACACTACACCAAGCAGACTAGGCATGACTTCTGCTCCAACCATGTGCCACAAGGTTTAGAGGGGAGGGGGGAAGACAAACTCAGGATATATTCCAGAGGTGTACAAAGAAAAATTAATAAAGATTTATGTAACCCCCCCCCGAGCTTGGCCTTAAAATTCTCAAAAAAAAGTGGGTTATTGCCATCACACTGCCATAAGCTGTAGAAAAGCACCCACTTTTGTCAGTGCTGTCTAGTAATGGATTTTACCTATGGAAAGGACTGCAGCCCCCCCCCCCCCCCCCCCACAGTAACTGGATACAAAGGGACTGGCAGTGATGTCTTCTATTAGAAGTCCTACCTGCCAGTCAATCCTAGTACAGGCAGTCCCATTGGGAGGTGTCTCCTCCCTCTGTGACTGCCAGAATGGGCTGCACAGTCAAACAGGGCCTTGACAGCGAATCCGCAAACCCTGGCTTTTATGGACTGCAGCTTGACTGCGCATGTGCTGTCCTGGGACCCTGACTGGCAGAAGCAATGGCTTTCTTCCTTTCTCAGGACCTGGCCCATGGCTACCCCCTGTTCCTCAAAGGTAGGAGCTGCTGCTGGTGCTGTCTACAGTACTTTTGAAGGAGCCTACGGATAAATTGTTTTAGACTGCTGCTCCAGGAGCTCCACTACATTGAACTGCATCTTGAAATTAGTATATAGGGATGTAGGATTGACATAGATTAAGGGATTTTATTAGACTATAGCTAGGCTATTTCTGGCTGGGCAGCAGGATCATTTCTACATGTTTACACACATGACTGCCCCAGCCATTCAGTATTGTGTCAGTTAAATTTGGGGCAATTAATGTGATTGACAGATGAGACCTCATAGAAGCTCAACCCAACTGTCTGCTGACATTTATTGTATGTCCCATATAAATCTGACCAAGTTAGATTGAATAATTATTTGCAATTCAAAAGAACTTGGGTCATTATTTCAACATAACCGATAATGCTGACTCGTGTGGTTACCTCAACTCTGGGCCAGTTTTAATTTACGTCTCTTTTAAAATATTCTTTTAACATTATTCTAAGTGAAACTTTAATAAACAGTAACATAATTAATTTGCCACATAACACAGTAGCTTCAAATAAGACTTGGCAAGACGCATAATAATCAGTGCTTTGGAAAGTGCTTCTCCATTGTGCAAATTCTATTTTCCTGTATAAATCTCTCTACTCCCACGTTGTCACTATTTTACACATTAATGGCATGCCCTTACGAGGTGTTTCTTGGGGTTTTCATTAAAAACAGTATTTGGTCCATGTAACGAAGATGAAATTACATTTTCGAATTTTGCATCAGGGCTGCCAAACTGTATTATTAGAAATATAAAGAAACATTACGATGCCAAGGACATTCTATGTGGTACTATAGTAACGTATTAAGCACAATCATTTTTTAACAGCTTGTACAGTTGCTATATGGCTGATTATTGACAGATAATAATTCCTGGGGTCAAATCTAAAATGGTTTACTAATTTATTTTGCCTTCATACTATATTGTTGAAATTATTTCAATGTTCAATCAATTAATCAATGAATCAATGAATCAATCAATCAATCAATCAATCAATCAATCAATCAATCAGTAATTCTGCCATTAGTGCTTTGTTTGCTGTTAATATAGCACAGAAAATGCTGAATATTTCGTTACACCAGTATGTAGAGATGGGCAATTTAAATTTGACCAATTCAAAAATCTGATTGAATTTGCAAATTTATTTTTGAGTTGGTACAAATTTGGTCAAAATTCACCAACTGATTTATTGTCACTGGACAATTTAGCCTATCCCAGTGCATGAGAAACGAAGCGGCCAATCAGCAAGTGTCATCAAATGTCACATGGCTACATTTATATTATAAATGGAGCAAAATATCTCTCATGACACTTCCCGCTAACACCATGTTAACACCCCCAAATGGTCACTTCACTTTGCGATGGAATCCTCAGTACGTGCGGGTTTGCACTGACAGTTTGACGCTGGCATAATGTAAATGCAGCACAAGCGCAGTCTGGCGATAATCGCTCAGTTCCATGGAACAACGGCTTTGTGTACATCTCTGAATCAGGCCCTAAGAGCAATAAAAGGAGCTTATTTAAAAGGAGCTCATGTAATAAAAAATGTGGCAATGCAAGGAGTGTAATATGTAATCTTTTTTTTCCTATTTTTGCTCGTAAGGCCCATATACACTAGGCGATATAGTAAGTGATATCGCTCATTTATACCCTCCTGAGCGATATCGCTTACTATATCGCCCAGTGTGTATACTGCCGACGACATTGGAGCTCAATTTGGACTCATCGTTCAAAGTTGTATGCACAGCCCGGACGCGGAAGGGCGTCAAAGTGAATATATCGCTAGCGATATTGCACAGTGTGTATACCACGTCCGGATGCCAGGGACGGGAGGGGAACACACTAGGAGATGATGCTCATGGAGCACATTGTCTAGTATGTACCCAATTTAACTCCTGCCTCTAAATCACCCTTCATTGTATTTGGCACAACACACTGGTCAAAAAAAATCTATTTTGTTTTCTTATCACACACATAAATGCCCTTTCCTGAATGCATTTTTGGCAATGATTGCAAATCTTTGGTTTTCTAGCACATATAGTTATTGAAATACAATAAAATCATTTGATTTCATATCATAATTGTTGTATTTATATCTCTTTTTTATTATTACAAGATTTTCAAAGCATTGAGGGTGTGCTTTTCTTTAATTAATTATGTCTGGACTATCACGATAAAACTTCCAACAATGGTCAGTCCTACCTGCCAGTCACAGACACACAGGGCAGTTCGATTGGGAGGTGCTCCTCCCTCCAGGACTGCCAGACCAGGCTGCGATTAGCAGAGAGCTGGCTTCCTGTAGGAAGCTATTCCCTGCCTCATCAGCCCTAGCTGGCTTCTATGGACTGCAGCCAATGCAGCCCATAGAAGCAGTAGTTTTGCGCATGCACAGTATCGTCACCACTGCTGCGCATGCGCAGGGATCCAGCGTCTGTGAACTTCATAGTACAGGTGCCAGGACCCGGGTGGCGGCGGTGACAAGGAGGCTGAGACCCCGCAGCATGACCAGCGACAGCCCTGCTCGTCACTAGGGACGGGGAGGGGAGAAGATGAGTACTGTGTCAGGGATTAAATGTGCTTGGGGGGAGAGCAGTGTCAGGGATTAAATGTGCTAGAGTGGAGAGCTGTGTCATGGGTTAAATGCGTTTCTGGGGAGATCTGTGTCAGAGATTAAATGTGCTGAGAGGGAGATTTGTGTGTTGGATTTATATATACTGGTGGGGACAGGTGTGTGTGTAGGATTATATATGTTTTGGGGAGAGGTGTGTCATGGATTACATGTGCTGGGGGAGAGAGCTGTGTGCGAAATTATATGTACCGGGGGGAGAGAGGGATTAAATGTGTTTTGGAAGGAGAGCTATGTTAGGGATTAAATGTGCCTGGCGATTGGGGGGGGGGGGGGGCAACTGTGTCAGGGATTAAATGTACCTTGTGGGAGCTGTATTTTGGATTAAATATGATGTGGGGAAGAGATGTGTGTTGTATTAAATGTTCTGGGGGAGAGAGCTATGTCAGGGATTATATGCGCTGTGTGGGAGATCTGTGTGTGGCATTATATGTGCTGGGGGAGAGCTGTGTCATGGATTATATGTGCTGGGGGGGAGATCTATGTGTGGGATTATATGTGCTGAGGGGAGAGCTGTACAAGGATTATATGTTCTGAGGGGGAGATCTGTGTGTGGGATTATATGTGCTGGGGGGAGCTGTGTCAGGGATTAAATGTGCTGTGGGGGAGAGCTGTGTCAGGGATTATATGTGCTGTGGGGGAGATCTGTGTCAGGGATTATATGTGCTGTGGGGGAGATCTGTGTGTGAGATTATATGTGCTGGAGAGAGAGCTGTGTCAGGGATTACATGTGCTGTGGGGAGAGCTGTGTCAAAGATTATATGTGCTGGGGGGAGATCTGTGTGTGGGATTATATGTGCCGGGGGGAGATCTGTGTGTGGGATTATATGTGCTGGGGGAGAGCTGTGTCAGAGATTATATGTGCTGTGGGGGAGAGCTGTGTCAGGGATTATATATGCTGTGGGGGAGATCTGTGTCAGGGATTATATGTGCTGTGGAGGAGATCTGTGTGTGGGATTATATGTGCTGGGGGGAGATCTGTGTGTGGGATTTTATGTGCTGGGGGAGAGCTGTGTCAGAGATTATATGTGCTGTGTGGGAGAGCTGTGTCAAGGATTATATATGCTGTGGGGGAGATCTGTGTCAGGGATTATATGTGCTGTGGGGGAGAGATGTGTCAGGGATTACATGTGCTGTGGGGAGATCTGTGTCAGGGATTATATGTGCTGGGGGGAGATCTGTGTGTGGGATTATATGTGCTGTGGAGGAGATCTGTGTGTGGGATTATATATGCTGTGGGGGAGATCTGTGTCAGGGATTATATGTGCTGTGGAGGAGATCTGTGTGTGGGATTATATGTGCCGGGGGGAGATCTGTGTGTGGTATTATATGTGCTGGGGGAGAGCTGTGTCAGAGATTATATGTGCTGTGGGGGAGAGCTATGTCAGGGATTATATATGCTGTGGGGGAGATCTGTGTCAGGGATTATATGTGCTGTGGAGGAGATCTGTGTGTGGGTTAAAATGTTGAGGGGGGGCAGCGGGGTCAGGGATAAAATGTGTGGGGTAGAGTTGTGTGAGGTATAAAAAAAAGGACTTTATACTGTATCAATATAGATCGAAGTACAGCTATTATATATATATATATTTACCAGGATTCTCATTCGCTAGATGATGTAGACACCCTTCTTCTTGTATTTGAACCAAAGAGTACTGTATCAATAGCAGGGGTTAAAGTGGGGCGAAACTGCATTCCATAAAGTGTATTTGGAGAAAGAACCCGTTCCACCTCAGTTGGCCCACCTTGACCGGCAGATCAGGTCACTTACCCCGCAGTGCGCCTCGCCACCCATATCTAATATGGTGGCCAGGCAGCCTGCATCACAGTACCATGTCCCAATTCCCCTTTCCCATGGCAGGCCAGGAATGAGATGTGGTGATGTCACAAGCGACATCTGGTCTCATTCCCACAGCGGCATGCAGAGGAGCAGGGCAACAACCATATTAGGAGGAACCCCTTGTGGCATTACAAGGTAATTTGGCTGGCTAGTCCTCATAATAGAATGCTAATAATGTAGTGATATATTGATAATAAAAATGCAGACTGGTGCAGTAAAAATTGTGGGAAGGGCAGATATGTGCTGTAATGAATTAAAGGGAAAGGACACGGTACAGACATGGCAAGTTCCCTATGTAATACAGCCTGTTTGAACTCCCTCTGGACAAAAAGAAATATTGTGCATCAGATTAAGAATACTTTAATCAATTACATTACATATACTAAAGTATACAGATACTTTGATATATAATGAGCTCCAAGTATGACTTTACTTACAGGGGTTAAAAGGCAGATGGTGCAGGAGAGACGTGGGGTGTTGTAGAGATGCAGGGAGGGATGGTGCGGGAGAGACACGGGCGGTGGAGAGACTGCTGCTGCTGCTGGCCAATCAGGAGGCATCAGCGGGTATTTTGCTGACCTCTGCTCAAGCAGCAAGTGCTAGTGCATTATCTACCCTAAGGAGCTATGTACTAGTCCCTTTGCAGTTCTATACTTCAAAGCTCATCACAGCAGCTGATACAACTTCCACAGATCTTAGTCCAGCCTCACTTCTTTAGCAGATTCCGTCCTGCTGTGAGACCTACAGTTTGCCGCTTTCCATCTCATTGCCATACCACTTGCACCCTCCGGACTCCTGTAAGAGACCGGAGCTCGGTATTTGTGACACCACGAGTGCCCCAGCATGTCGACCTTCGGGGCTTTTCAAGTTGTGCCTGGCTATTGAATTTTTCATCAATAAATCTATAAAAAAGACTTTTATACGACTGGCTCGGCTACTGTTTAAAAGCACCACCGAATATGATTCACCACAAACCTCAGTCTGGACAGAATGCACTTGCCCCATGGATCCGATTAGTGGGCTAGATTCGGGTGCGGAGTTGTTGCTGAACATTGCTGGCCATTTGACGAGTTTGGAGACCTCCCAAAAGCAGTTACCCCAATGTCTTCAGGACTTGTTGGCCCGTCAGGACACTATGCAATCCTTTTTTACCTCCGTGGCCGCAGGGCAATGCATGGAAGCTCCAGCTGCTCTGATAATCTCTCAGCCTTTGTCGCCAAGTATGTCTTCCCTACTCTCCAAATTGGATTGTTTGTCATGTCGTTATTTGCCACGGAAGAGCACGGATTTTCAATCCTTCATTACAAAGGAGAAATTTCAAATAAAGGATTATGTAAGCTGTATGTCAACATACTGTATGTTATATACTTATTGACTTGTGGCTGTGGTAGACAGTACATTGGCCAGACTTCGCGTACCTTACATGTTCGGTTTATGGTGCACAGACGAAATGTGATTAGGTGCGCGAAACATCCGGTAGCGAGCCACATAGTGCAGTGTCAAAAAGGCAAGTTTGATGGGATCACAATGGTGGCCATCGAACAAATTACAAATACCAAACGGGGGAGCGGGAAATAGATTTGGGTTGTTGTTCAGACACGAAACATTTTGGATATTTAAATTGGATACATTAATACCAAATGGATTGAATGATACAGTAAAATTAAATGGGGTTTAGGATCCGTGCTGTTCTGGAATATTATAAATGCAGTGCACCATAAAGACTAGATATATGGGGACTTCGAGGTTCTAATCTTGATATGCAGATTAGGGATATTCATTATGATGATTTTATGGGGTTTTTAAGAGGAAAATATTTGTATATATGTCACATGAAGAAAGGTTGGATGAGTATAATAATAAAATATTCTTTGAAAGAAACAAGTAAAGTCAATAGGGCTTAATAATTTGCTTTGATAGGTTATGTGTATCTAGTATAAATATAATAACTGTGGGAAGTATTGAGAAAACTAATGATATAGGGTGATTCAGTATGAATAGAGGTGATACTTTTGTATCTATTTATTTAATATGTATTAAATATTGAGGATATTTTCAGTATAGGCCACTAGTACGGCGTGTACGGAGGCTGGTGTGGTCGGTGTGGTGATGACGCGGCTCGTGGAGGTGCAGGGAGACTCGGCGGCGCTGCAGCCGGGGCCGGTGCCGGTGCTCTTACGGAGGGCGGCAGTACGCTCCGATTTGTCGGGGCTGAACGTGGAGCTATGGGTGCAAACGCTCTGGAGGCTGCGGGCTGTGTGTTCCGGTCCGTGGGCGCTGGTGCTGCGGGAGGTGAAGACGCTGGAGCTGGTGCCGTGGGAGTGCTTCCGGCCACAGCTTCCTCTGACCCTGCTGCTGCTGCTGCTGCGGATGAGGATGTGATCTCGGGCACTGCTGCTAAGGCTGTGGCGGGGGGACTGCTTTCCATGGAAGGAGAGAGCCTGAGTGATTTGGGCTCGGGGCTGCCAGGGCAGGGTTCAAATGGCCAGAGAAGAGATTACCATCATGGGCATCACTCAAATCACCACAAACAGAGGAGAGCTGGATATGGTTCCGGACGGGATAATCCAGGATGGGACCTAAAACTTGTGGGAGGCTGGAAGCGGTGTCCACGCAGGGAAAGACGGCAGAAGCGTGGAAAGAGAGCAGGAGTGAGGGTGAGACTGCAGCTTTGTCCCGTAAAGCCCCCCCTGCCCAGTTTATTTTTGGCAAATGTGCGTTCCCTGATAAATAAATTGGATGACTTTCAAGTAGAAATAGCAAACAAACGGTGCCTGAAAAATGGTTCTTTATTAATTTTTACTGAGACATGGTTGACTGAGTCTGTTCCTGATTCTGCTTTGGGACTCACGGACAGAATTTTATTTAGAGCTGACAGATCAAATGCATCGGGGAAATGTAGGGGGGGTGGGGTCTGCATTTATGTGAATATGCTATGGTGTTCTAATGCTGTCTTTGTTGAATCCTATTGCTCTGAGGACTTAGAATTTTTAGTGATCAAGTGCAGGCCTTATTACCTGCCCCGTGAATATTCTGTTATCTTGGTTATGGCTGTTTACATTTGCCCGCAAGCTACTGCAGGTTATGCACTTGACACTTTATATGATAGGTTAACTAGTTTACAGTCTAAATATGTGGATGCTGCTTTTATTATTGCCAGAGATTTTAATCAGACTGACTTACAGTCGGTCCTACCTAAATTTTATAAAAATATTCTGGTGCCCACACGTGGCGACAATATTCTCGACCAGGTGTACACAAATATGGATCTTGCCTATGAGACTGTTGTCCTCCCACATATTGGGAAATCAGATCACGTTTCCCTGTTCGTGATTCCTAAGTATATACCTCTGGTAAAACAGGTTAGGCCTATGAAGAAAACTATTACGGTTTGGCCGGAAAACGCGGTAGTAAGGCTCCAGGACTCCCTAGCTTTTACAAACTGGGAGTTGTTAATTGAGGAGTCCAAGAGGAGTGGGTCTATTGATATTTATTTATTAGCTATTTCGGTGATAGGCTACATAAACTGCTGCGTAGAAAGTGTTACATCCAAGCGGTCTTTTAAAGTTTTTGCGAACGAGAAACCCTGGTTAAACTCCGAAGTCCGTTCATTGTTAAAATCAAGGGATATAGCTTTTAAATTAGGGGACAAGGAAGCATACTCAATTGCCAGAGCGGATTTGAGGAGAGGGATAAAAAAGGCAAAAAGGGAATTTTCAATTGAAATGGAGGACAAGTTAAAGCAGTGTAATGACACAAAGAGTATGTGGCGCAGTCTGCAATATATTACGGATTATAAACCTAGAAAGGCGGTGCCAAGTGCAGTAAATAGCACTATGGCGGAAGATTTAAACATCTTTTATTCAAGATTTGATAGACATGATTCGACCAGTGTCGAAACGGTTGGGATTAGACCTGGTGAGGCCTCGTTAGTCTTGGATGAGCAAGAGGTGCTGAAGTGTCTCAGAGGTGTCAGTACGGGCAAATCTGCTGGCCCAGACGGGATTCAAGGAAAAGTTCTTAGGAAATGCTGTAATGAATTAGCTGGGATTTTTACAGTAATATTTAATATCTCTCTGCAGGTCTGTAAAATACCCAAGTGTTTTAAGTACACAGAAATTATCCCCATACCCAAAAAGGGTGTACCAAAATGTTTAGATGATTATCGGCCCATTGCGCTAACATCATTAGTCATGAAATGCTTCGAACGGCTGATGTTAAAACATATTAAATCCCACTTTCCTGCAAACTTTGATCCCTTCCAATTTGCGTATCGGCAGAATAGGTCCACAGAGGACGCAGCCCTGACTGTTTTACATCAGGCACAGACCCACTTAGAGAAGAAAGGGACTTATGTGAGAATTTTATTTGTGGATTTTAGTTCCGCGTTTAATACTATTGTACCAACATCTTTGGTCTCTAAGCTTTTTAACCTAGGCGTAAATGGGTTCACGTGCAATTGGATTTTAAACTTTTTGACAGCTAGGCCGCAAGTAGTCAGGCTTGGTAAAATTATGTCTGGTGAGATCTGTATAAGTACGGGGGTCCCACAAGGGTGCGTCCTGAGCCCGTTACTATATTCTTTATTTACGCATGATTGTTTTTCAACTACTGATTCCGTTAAAGTGGTGAAATTTGCAGACGACACGGCAGTTGTTGGTCTGATAAGTGGTAACGATGAGTCATCTTATAGATCCGAAATTTTACGCTTACTGGAATGGAGTAAAGCAAACTGTTTGGTTTTAAACACGTCTAAAACAAAGGAAATGGTTGTTGATTTTAGGCGGGGTTGTAATAGACCATTATTTCCTGTGTCCTTGGATGGAAAGCCGATTGAGGAGGTGGTCTCTTTTAAATTTTTAGGTACATATATTACAAATGACCTAACTTGGTCTGTGAATAGTCTCTTTTTGGTTAAAAAGGCGCAGCAACGCCTTTTCTTTCTGAGGAGGCTTAGAGCTGTTTGTTCAAGCACATGCACTTTGGTTAGGTTTTATCATAGTATCGTAGAGAGTGTTTTTACGTACGGGATGATAGTGTGGTTTGGAAATTGCACTGTAGCGGAACGAATAGCTTTCGAGAGGGTGGTGAAAACTGCCAGTAGGACCATTGGGGTGCCTCTGCCAAGTATGAAAGACTTGTATATTAGAAACGTATTAAGGAAAGCTAGGAGTATACTTACTGACGAGAGTCATCCAAATTGTTTGATCTTTGAAAGACTGCCATCTTTAAAACGCTATCCGGCTGTTAAATGATCAGTAGGTTGTGTGCAAATGTTTCCAAAATGTGGCAAAATGTTACTGTTATTCTCATGGCTTTGTGAGATTCTGATTGTATTTTCATTGACCTTTTCGTTGTCGATTTTGTTAATGACAAATAAAGTGTATTATTATTATTATTATTATTAGTGGGCACAGATGTATAATAAGGATGTATGTAATTAGCACCAATATAAAGAAAAAAAAAATAATAATATATATATATATATATATATATATACACACTGCTCAAAAAAATAAAGGGAACACTTAAACAACACAATGTAACTCCAAGTCAATCACACTTCTGTGAAATCAAACTGTCCACTTAGGAAGCAACACTGATTGACAATCAATTTCACATGCTGTTGTGCAAATGGAATAGACAACAGGTGGAAATTATAGGCAATTAGCAAGACACCCCCAATAAAGGAGTTGTTCTGCAGGTCACTTCTCAGCTCCTATGCTTTCTGGCTGATGTTTTGATCACTTTTGAAAGCTGGCGGTGCTTTCACTCTAGTGGTAGCATTAGACGGAGTCTACAACCCACACAAGTGGCTCAGGTAGTGCAGCTCATTCAGGATGGCACATCCATGCGAGCTGTGGCAAGAAGGTTTGCTGTGTCTGTCAGCGTAGTGTGCTGGGGCTAAACAGAGGCTTCTAGCGCAAGGAAGCTTTGAGATTGAAATGAGGCTTGGTCTAAATGTATAAGGAAAGATAAGGAGCTTCCAGGTTCAGCCGTAGTAAAATGAGAAGGAGGCTTGGAATGCTGCGCAGGTGTGCATGCGCACAGTGGCCAGAAATATGATTCCAGTATTCAAAACCCTTAGAGCGTGGAGAGACCTTATTCACACTGAGGAAGCCGCTGACAACTAGTAAAAGCAGGGAAACGTGTCTGTGGAGGTTGAGTTGAGAGGAGAGTGACCCTCTGATACGTGAGTCAATAGCCGGCCAGCTAACTTTCCTTCCTAAAGTACCCTGCTGTAACTACCAAATTCGGGGTAAGAGAAGGCTGTTCTGCACCTGGAACCTAGTGTTAAGGGGGAATAAGGAGTGCGCTCCTACACCAGTGTGCGTATATAATCGCATTAACAACAGAAGCCTGTTTTGCATAAGGACCCCAGTGCTAAGGGGGAATAAGAAGCACTCTAATACCATTATGCCAATATAATATACTAACAGGAGATTGTGGTTGATACTAACTTTCTGTGCATTGCAGGGACGCCTGCATTGTTTTCTAAATAAGCCAACAGTGGGACACTATTAAAGTCCGGAGGACTACTTTATTAGCTCTAACCAGAAACTAACAAGCTTATTAACCCCTGCATGTGTATATGGATGGCTGATTTTTATTACTAAGGTGCATGCAATATACAATAAGGGTGTTTGCTATTAAGGCTGCAAGTAAGGAGTGTTTTATATGAAATTTCCAGGTCTATTATGAATTTATTAGTGATGTATTTTATGGATTAATGTGTGAGGTACTGACCGGTTTCTGAGTATTTTTTACATATTGTGTTGTGCAATAAATGTTCTGTCTTGGAGGATAAGCACAGTCCTACATTTTTTTCTTTTTACTTGTATTCCTTGGGGTCAAAATGACCTGGCCCTTAGGACTTGCTGATATCAACCAATGAAAATAGTGGTGCCGGGTTTTTCTGTACAGCTCCGTCTTCCCTTTGTTTGCCTACACTTGCAAAATTCAATTGAAGTTCCAAAATGTGTAGAGGATTTATCAATCAATGTGAAGTCCACTTCACGCTGCAGCCCTTTAATTTCCCAAAACAGCAGACTAAAGTGGCCTACATGGTGTATTTATTCACTGGGACCGCTCTGGAAAGGGTGTCTCCCTTGTGGGAGCAGGGAGATCCACTCCTAAGTGACTATGCTAAGTTTCTTTCCACATTCCAGAAAATCTTTGATGAGGGGAGGACAACCTTGGAATCCATCGAAATTATGAGGCTCCGTCAGGGAAATCGGCCTATTGTAGTTGTAACATCTTATTCTGCTGAAAACATCTGATTGTATGCTGTTGCCCCTAGCAATAGGGAGGAGCCTTTTTAAAGGTTATTGAGCAATAAACATCCTTGCCTCAAGAAGACTGCTTCATCTTGTGACCTACAGGGTTAGGCCAAACCTAGCCCCGTCCTCCGGCTGTCCAGGGAAGCACCTAGCGTCTCCAAGCTCCGCCTTCCGCCAGCTACCAGTAGAGGCCTAGCAAGTGGCTAGTGGGGATTCGTCAACACCACACAGGTGTGGTAAGGCAGTGCGTCGGCACATACAGAGCAGAACCGTGGTTCCAAACGCCACGGCAGGTTAGGAGTTTGGTGGTGGCAGCAAAAACCCGCCCACAACGCAGTGGGTGGAGTCAGTAACAGGTGGTTACTGACGGTAAGCGGGAATCCCCTATGTGGTAAGGCCTCGTGTGACTTGACCTTCCAGTCTGTGCGCAGTCAACGGGACGCGAAAGCAGCAAGTGCTTTCGTACGGTACCGTCCTGTCACAGAAACTCTCATCAGCAAATTATGCTGGAATGAGGAGGCATTAATATTAGCATTCTGGTCTCTCTGAACGTCTCAAAGATGATCTTGCTACGCAGGATTTACCGCCCAAATTGGACGATTTAATCTCTCTTTGTACAAAAATTGATCTGCGTTACCGGGAGAGACAATTGGAGACGAGTCAGAGAGACTATTTCTGCTATCGTCTTCCATCTCCATCTACTGTCTCACCAGCTTTAAATCCTCTGAAGGAGCCAATGCAAATTAATAGAACATGGCTTACGGTTGAGGAATGCCAGCATCATTGCCGGGAAAATCTCTGCCTGTATTGTGGAGCTTCAGGTCATTTGGTAGCTGCTTGTTCGGCTCAAACAGGAAACTCCCTATCCTAACCAGCCCAGGAGACACTAGGTTAGGAGTTCTGCTGCAGTCTCCATCTCAGTGTGAACCTCAATTTGAAGTGTTGCTTGATCTACCCCACAAATCACAGATACTTATTGCTCTTCTAAATGCTGGAGCGGCGGGGAACTTCATATCAGAAGATATAGTGTCGCAACTGCAAATCCCAGTAGTGAAGTTTCTATCACCACCATAGATGGAAGCCAAATTTCTAGTGGTTCTGTTACCCACCAGACTTTCCCAGCCCAGCTTCAAGTGGAAGCCTTACATAAAGAGATGATAAACTTTTTAGTTTTGCCAAAGGTTTCACATCTAATAGTGATTGGGTTACCATGAATTAGGAAGCATAATCCTCAGATTGATTGGCAGAGTATGCAAATTCTTAGTTGGGGGAAAACTTGTTTTTCCTCCTGTCTTTCTTCTTTTAAGCCCCTTAATAAAGTTGATATTTCAGTTTCAGGAGCAATTCCATAGCAGTATGCTTCATTTTCTGATATTTTCTGCAAAAAAGGAGCTGACGTTTTGACACCGCACATTGATTGGGATTGCGCCATCAATTCTGCCTCAGGGTCGAACTTACCCATTGTCGGTTCCTGAGACTACGGCAATGTCAGATTACATACAGGAGCAACTGACTAAGGGATTCATTCATCCATCTACTTCCCCAGCTGGAGCAGGCTTTTTCTTTGTACAGAAGAAGGATGGTGGTCTTAAACCGTGTATAGACTATCGGGGCCTGAATGACATCACAGTGAAAAATCGATACCCATTGCTTCTAATTCCAGAGTTGTTCGACCGAGATAAAGGGGCATCCCCGTTCACGAAGCTAGATCTATGAGGGGCATACAACTTGATCCGCATTAAAAGTGGCGATGAGTTAAAGATGGATCCCAGCAAAGTGTGTGCAGTCCTGGACTGGGCCCGACAAACTTCTCTCAAGGCCATTCAGCAGTTCATAGGCTTTGCCAATTACTCTAGAAAATTAATTAAAGGTTTTTCCACATTAATCGCTTCAATCACAGCCCTTACATGTAAAGGAGCTAATCCATCCCAATAGTCAGAGGCCGCTGATTCCACCTTCTAGTTGCTGAAACAGGCTTTCATCACTGCTCCTGTCCTATGACAACCCAACACTGTGAGAGCTTTTTTCTTGGAAGTAGATGCTTTGTCTAAAGCAGTAGGGGCGGTCCTGTCACAGAAATTTGAAGACAATTGTTTGAACCTTTGTGGATTCTTTTCGAGGAAATTTTCTCCAGCTAAGAGGAATTATACCATTGGAGAACAAGAACTTCTAGCTGTAAAATTGTCCCTCTCAGAATGACGTTATCTTCTTGAAGGAGCTAAACAGCCACTTATGGTCTACACAGATCACCAAAACCTGATCTTTTTAAAAAATCTACAGTATCTCAGTCCTCGATTGGCTCGGTGGTCTTCTTTTTCCTCCCGATTCAACTTCACGTTAACCTTTCAACCCGGCTCGCAGAATGTCAAGGCGGATGCGCTCTCTCACTACTTTTCCTCAGAGCAGTTTGCCGAGACTCCTTCCTCATACCCAGTTTTGGATATACAAGTCTTTGCAGCTACCAAGATCCAACCTCGGTTAGGAAAAATATTTGTACCTGAGGCCTTACGTCGAAAACTACTGAGTTGGGCTCATGCATCCAAGTTTGCAGGGCACACCGAAGTACGCAAAACAATTGAATTCATCCAGCGCTCCTACTGGTGGCCTTCCTTGAAATCAGATGTTTCCGATTACATCTCATCCTGTGTTAAGTGTGCTCAGCATAAAGTCCCTCGGCTTCATCCAGCAAGTGCTTTACTTCCTCTGTCACTACCTAGACGTTCTTGGACGCATTTATCCATAGACTTTATCATGGAATTGCCTCCATCAAAAGGATTTACCACCATCTGGGTAGTGATTGACCGGTTTTCTAAACTGGCCCACTTCGTACCATTAAAGGGATTACCATCAGCTTCAGAGTTCGCCCAGCTCTTCATCAAAGATATTTTCAGATTACATGGTCTTCCAGTTGAAATTGTCTCTGACAGGGGAGTGCAATTTGTAGCAAAGTTTTGAAGAGCACTTTGCAGTTCCCTTTAAATTCAACTCAGTTACTCCACCGCCTATCATCCCCAAAGAAACGTAAGTACGGAAAGGGTCAACCAGGAAATAGAAACCTTCCTCCGCTTAAATATTAATTCTTCTCAGGATGACTGGGTCGGTTACCTACCCTGGGCAGAATTTGCCCATAATGACACATACCACTCCTCCTCTGGGGTTTCTCCATCTTTGTAACCTACAGTCAACACCCCCATCCTCTGGAGTTCCAGTCAATTCCTCCTTTGGATATCCCTGTGGTAACTCATTCTTTGGATGACTTTTCAAGAATCTGGAAGAAAGTTCATCAGAATCTACAAAGATCTTCTGATTGCTACAAACATTGGGCAGATAAGAAACGTAGAGTTGTGCCTAAGAACAACTTTGGAGATCATGTCTGGTTGTCCACACGTATCTTGCAACTTCGTGTGCCATCCATAAAGTTTGCCCCACATTTTATTGGTCCTTACTCTGTTATAAAAGTCATCAACCCAGTATCGTACAGATTGCAACTTCCATCATTTCTGAGGATCCCATCCTCCTTTCATGTTTCCTTGCTAAAGCGTTTAGTGTTGAATCGGTTTCAGAGGACACTACCTTGTCCCCCTCGGGTGCTCACGAATCATGGAATTGAGTGTAAGGTCCTTGATTCCCGAATTTGGTATGGCCGTCTTCATTATCTTCTGGATTGGAAGGACTATGACCCAGAGGAACGTTCGTGGGAGGATTCTTTTGACATCTAGGCTCCTGCTTTGATTAAAAAATTCCACACTGAGAACCCAGATAAACTGAGATGGTGTCCTGGGGACACCAAAAAAGGGAGAGTAATGTCACAGTCCGAGTTGCAGGAATGCTCCTGTGTCTGGACTTACCAGTGCACGTACTCTGGCGGGGGCCATCTGGAGGTAGCATGGAGTACTGGTTACGGGCAAGAGTGGCTGTCAGGGTTCTCTAGTCTTAGGGTGTCCGTTTTGAAAACCGTAAGTGCCGCAGCCACCATCTTGGATTTGGGCTAAGGGTCTGTTTGAAAACTGGAAGTGCAGCAGCCGCCATTTGGGATTTTTCTCAGGTGACTTGTTTTCTCCAATCGTCTGTTGACTGTGCTGCTTCTGCCACTAGCCAATCAGGAGGCATCGGGGGTATTTTGCTGGTCTCTACTCAAGCAGCAAGTGCTAGTGCATCATCAACGCTAGGTGTCCTAGTCTCTTTGCAGTCCTGTACTTCAAAGCTCATTCCAGCAGCTAATACAACTTCCACAGATCTTAGTCCAGCCTCACTTCCTGAGCAGATTCCGTCCTGCTGTGAGACCTATAGTTTGCCACCTTTAGTCTCGTTGCCACACCGCTTGCACCCTCCGAACTCCTGTAACAGACCGGATCTAGGTATTTGTGACACCACGAAAGCCCCAGCCTGTTGACCTTTGGAGCTTTTCGAGATGTGCCTGGCTATTGTATTTTTCATCAATAAATCTATGAAAAGGACTTTTATACGACCGGCTTGGCTACTGTTTAAATAAAAGCACAACGACTCCTTATATCATGACTTGGATTCACCACAAACCTTAGTCTTGACAGAACCTCTGTTGTATGAAGATTTCATGATCTCCAATATGCATACTGAATACTGGTTCAAGATACTGTCTGCCTAGGGAGATTCAGTATCTTCAGAGGTTCTCCATTGCAGAGAAACCCTCAAATAGGTAAAAAAATACTCAAACACATGGGATACATAGGCATGCAAACAAAGACTTGTGAACTCCATAAAAAAAACTCAGAGGGTTGTCACAAAAATAAGAGTGACACTAACTAATATTTCTCTTACGTCCTAGAGAATGCTGGGGTCTACATTAGTACCATGGGGTATAGACGGGTCCACTGGGAGCCACTGGCATTTTAAGTTTGAGAGTGTGGGCTGGCTCCTTCCTCTATGCCCCTCCTACCAGACTCAGTTTAGAAAATGTACCCGGAGGAGCCGGTCACAGATAGGGGAGCTCCTAGAGCTTCTTTAGTTTTTTTTTTTTAAGAATAAGTTAGGCACAGGGAGGCTGCTGGCAACAGCCTCCCTGCTTCATGGGACTTAGGGGGGGGGGGGAGTAGTGTCCTACCCTACGGGGTGAGAGCCACTATCTCTGCTGAAAGGACACTGAGCTCCTGAGGGGATAGATCATTAGCCGCCCCAGGCGACTGCTCACCCCAGCAAAATGCCGCCACCCCCTAACAGAGCCAGAAGATGTTTGTGGCGAGTGAGTCACCGCTCCCCCCTAGCAAGTGGGGAGCCAGTGTGAAGATGGAGGCAACAGGGTAGGGAGCGCTGTACTAACTGCGCTCCGGGGCTCAGCGGTACTTAGTGCGGCGCTGTGAGGGACGCCCTGAGCCAGCTCCTACACCCTACACTGGTCAGCAAGCCTATCAGGGACCCTGGATCACTGCCAGCACACACCTCAGGCCAGTATAATACAACTCCAGAGTGGGAAGCAGCGCCATGTTCAGGGGGCGGAGCTTCTCCTCAGAGCAGACCCAGCAGCGTTTAGCGCCATTTTCCTGCCTGCAGCTCCTATTCCACAGATGCTGACAGGGAGAGCTGTCCCTCCAAACACCTCCAGCTATCCTGTGCGGTACCAGGGGATTTTAGAAGAGGGGAGGAACTCCATAAAAAAACTCAGAGGGTTGTCAGAAAAATAAGAGTGACACTAATTAATATAATAGTTTAAGCTGGTGGAAGGAGAGTTAAAAAGTTAATGGAAGGTGTTTCACATAATCATAGCCCCTAAAGCTTCTGGGGGCCTATGCGGCCCACAGAGCCCCACGGCCATTACCTTTATATTTCCTATACACAGCTGTGTGTGTATACATAAGTTTTCATCCTAGTCATAGGTTTTACCTTGCTATTGCACTTTACTTATTTGTGTTTCCAATGAGTATTTTAGTACCAATTTAACTGTACATCATTTTAAAGATCAGCTTTCAAGGGGCTCACATTTTTTGCTTTGCATACCAACAATCCTTGTAGCGGGTTTGGGGGTGGCTTTGTCTAATTTTCAGGGGGGAGTGCAAGGGAAGATGGGGGGTTGTTGGGGAAGATGAGTTCCACCACCTCTCTAGGACCACTTTTGATCCCTGCTCGTCAGTTACTGCACCAAGATATTCCTGAAAGAAATCAAGATGGAAATGCATTTTCAATGACCTGTGCACCCCATTTCTTTCTAAGTATCGTGGAGGTTCTCTATTCCATCCTTATATGCATTCGACTGTGTTACTCCCCTTCTTCAATTTTGCTGCACTAACCTTAGGAAGTTTCTTAGAACAGTATAGTTATTGTTATATAACAGAGCTTGTCTGGGTGATTCTTGCATTCTCGATGCATGCTGCTTGATATCAGCAAATTATTCTAAACAAATAAACACCAGCTGCATACGCACCTTAACAAGCCTATGCGCCTACTGACTGGTCTGCATTTTTTGCTGCTTTCATCTAAACATGCCCTTAATAAGTTATTCCTGCATGAGGTCACACCTTCCGACGACTCCCATGAACCTCTACAAATGTAAGGTTGGATATGTACAAAATGCTTGCAGGTCTGCAAGTATATGCATACGCTTCACTCTCTGAGCATGTCCAGTCAAAATCATGCAAGATACAGTATGGTACACAAAAAGGCATAGCACTACATGCATCAGTACAATAGTACTATATAATAGTACCTTCTGAAGAGGCACCTGTTTGTACAGTTGTGCTTAGAAATACACCTCCCTTTCGAGCAACTGAATGATATCACTAAGCTAATTGAGCATCTACCAATATATATGTTTGTTGTGAGAGGCAGAGAGGTTCCTGCATTAGGAGGAGGTGCAGGTCCTGACATGCCACATGGAGCATTATGGGGTTGCTCCAAGGTAGGTAGCTCTTAGCTTAGACATATTGTAGTAAGGAGCCACAATCATGTTCCAAGGCTCCTTGCTGGTTAATCTTAGACCCAGATTGGGGTAATGGAGGTGTGAGGTGTGGTGCCTCTGGACTGGCTGAGCTGGATGGCCTTAGTGTGGCATATCTTTACATTCTATTTACACTTTTCACTTATTAATTTTTTAACACTATTTCTCTATTTTAATTGCATTTCATTTTTGTATCACTTTCTCTATAGCTTCGGCTTCCTAAATACTAATTTATTAACACTATAGTTTTTTCACAGGTATGCTACGCTGGGCTTTCTGTCTTATGCTGGTGTTTTGGGGTGCCACACGCTGCACCTAGATATAGCGCTAGGGACCCCAAATATACAGAGACGCCTTGATGCGGCTTTGGGGCTTATTCACACATTTGCGCAAATATGTGTAACGAAGATCTCTGAATTCTATTATCATGTGGAATTTATATCTGGTAACGGTTATCATTCAGGGTGCTGGGGGAAACAAATGCCTTTTTTTCTTGTTTAGAAATACCCCTCCCTTTCGAGCACCTGAATGATATCACTAAGCTAATTGAGCATTTACCAATATATATGTTTGTTGTGAGAGGCAGAGAGGTTCCTGCATTAGGAGGAGGTGCAGGCCCTGACATGCCACATGGAGCATTATGGGGTTGCTCCAAGGTAGGTAGCTCTTAGCTTAGACATATTGTAGTAAGGAGCCATTATCATGTGGCTCCTTGCTGGTTAATCTTAGACCCAGATTGGGGTAATGGAGGTGTGATGTGTGGTGCCTCAGGACTGGCTGAGCTGGATGGCCTTAGTGTGGCATACCTTTACATTCTATTAACACTTTTCACTTATTCATTTTTTAACACTATTTCTCTATTTTAATTGCATTTCATTTTTGTATCACTTTCTCTATAGCTTCGGCTTCCTAACTACTAATTTATTAACACTATAGTTTTTTTCACTGGTATGCTATGCTGGGCTTTCTGTCTTATGCTGGTGTTTTGGGGTGCCACACCATGCACCTAGATATAGCGCTAGGGACCCCAAATGTACAGAGACGCCTTGATGCGGCTATGGGGCTTATTCACACATTTGCGCAAATATGTGTAACGAAGATCTCTGAATTCTATTATCATGTGGAATTTATATCTGGTTACGGTTATCATTCAGGGTGCTGGGGGAAACAAATGCCTTTTTTTCTTGTTTAGAAATACCCCTCCCTTTCTAGCACCTGAATGATATCACTAAGCTAATTGAGCATTTACCAATATATATGTTTGTTGTGAGAGGCAGAGAGGTTCCTGCATTAGGAGGAGGTGCAGGCCCTGACATGCCACATGGAGCATTATGGGGTTGCTCCAAGGTAGGTAGCTCTTAGCTTAGACATATTGTAGTAAGGAGCCATTATCATGTGGCTCCTTGCTGGTTAATCTTAGACCCAGATTGGGTAATGGAGGTGTGAGGTGTGGTGCCTCTGGACTGGCTGAGCTGGATGGCCTTAGTGTGGCATACCTTTACATTCTATTAACACTTTTCACTTATTAATTTTATAACACTATTTCTCTATTTTAATTGCATTTCATTTTTGTATCACTTTCTCTATAGCTTCGGCTTCCTAAATACTAATTTATTAACACTATAGTTTTTTCACTGGTATGCTACGCTGGGCTTTCTGTCTTATGCTGGTGTTTTGGGGTGCCACACCCTGCACCTAGATATAGCGCTAGGGACCCCAAATGTACAGAGACGCCTTGATGCGGCTATGGGGCTTATTCACACATTTGCGCAAATATGTGTAACGAAGATCTCTGAATTCTATTATCATGTGGAATTTATATCTGGTTACGGTTATCATTCAGGGTGCTGGGGGAAACAAATGCCTTTTTTTCTTGTTTAGAAATACCCCTCCCTTTCGAGCACCTGAATGATATCACTAAGCTAATTGAGCATCTACCAATATATATGTTTGTTGTGAGAGGCAGAGAGGTTCCTGCATTAGGAGGAGGTGCAGGCCCTGACATGCCACATGGAGAATTATGGGGTTGCTCCAAGGTAGGTAGCTCTTAGCTTAGACATATTGTAGTAAGGAGCCATTATCATGTGGCTCCTTGCTGGTTAATCTTAGACCCAGATTGGGGTAATGGAGGTGTGAGGTGTGGTGCCTCTGGACTGGCTGAGCTGGATGGCCTTAGTGTGGCATACCTTTACATTCTATTAACACTTTTCACTTATTAATTTTTTAACACTATTTCTCTATTTTAATTGCATTTCATTTTTGTATCACTTTCTCTATAGCTTCGGCTTCCTAAATACTAATTTATTAACACTATAGTTTTTTCACTGGTATGCTACGCTGGGCTTTCTGTCTTATGCTGGTGTTTTGGGGTGCCACACCCTGCACCTAGATATAGCGCTAGGGACCCCAAATATACAGAGATGCCTTGATGCGGCTTTGGGGCTTATTCACACATTTGCGCAAATATGTGTAACGAAGATCTCTGAATTCTATTATCATGTGGAATTTATATCTGGTTACGGTTATCATTCAGGGTGCTGGGGGAAACAAATGCCTTTTTTTCTTGCTTAGAAATACCCCTCCCTTTCGAGCACCTGAATGATATCACTAAGCTAAGTGAGCATCTACCAATATATATACCTGTTTGTACAGTACCTATGTGCGACCGCTAGTGTTCAGTGATTTTTTAAAATCAGCAATAGCAGTAAATGGAGCCTTCCAGTCAGGGTAGCATTGCCACAGCTGTGATCTTCACACTGACCTCTTTACAAGCCAGTGGTACAGTAGCTACAGAATGGATGGGCACAACATGCTAGGAACATTGCTACAGTCTCTGTGACTCTTTTTTATTCTTAATTAAAAACTAAATAAATTAAGAGTTCATTGCTTACTGATATCGGGATGCGGTTAAGATACCAGCTTTTGGGATCCTGGCAGTTGGAATACCGACGCCGGAATTCTGACACCCATCAGAGTGCCATCGCCAGAATCCTGACAGGGTGAGGAGTCTGGCGCCGGAATCCTGACAGCTGGAATCCCGACAGCCAGAATCCCGACTGTAAGTATAGCGGCTGGGTTAGGGCCCAGGGGTAGGGGGTGTGATTAGGTTTAGGCACCACCCGGGTGGGGGCGTTAGGGTTACGCTGCGGGAAGGGAGTGTTAGAGGGTAGGGGAGTTGGGATAGCATACATAAATCACCCGTATCGGGATTTTAAACATCGAGATTCCAGCTCGGTATTGTGACCGCCGACATCCCGTCCGCTGGTCACACATACCGAACCCCTGATATCATAGATGTTTACAGATGTTTTGGTAGATAAGAGACTGAAGGGTTATTAAGAACTAGAGATGAGCGGGTTCGGTTCGTCGAGATCCGAACCCCCCTGAACTTCACGTGGTTTACACAGGTCCGAGGCAGCATCGGTTCTTCCCGCCTTACACGCAAAACCCGAATGGGGGAAAACGTCATCATCCCACTGTCGGATTCTCACGAGATTCGGATTCCATATAAAGAGCCGCGCGTCGCCGCCATTTTCACTCGTGCATTGTCGAGATAGCAAGAGGATGTGGCTGCGTGTCAGTTCTATTATCCTGAACAGTGCTCAATATCTGTGCTCATTATTATCATTGCTGCATTGTGGTGACTAGTATATAGTAGTACGGTACAGTAGTCCAGTGCTGTTCTCGCTGCCCAGCGTCAGTTCTATTATCCTGAAAAGTGCTCAATGGCCCTCATTTCGAGTTGATCGCTCGCTGCCGTTTTCAACAGCATAGCGATCAGGCTAAAAATCGGCTGTTCTGCGCATGCGTATGGGCCGCAGGGCGCACGCGCAAAGTAATTTCACACAAAACTATGCAATTTTACACAGGGGCGAGCGACGCTCTTCAGTTGCTCTGTTGATCGGCATTGTGGTGACCACTGACCAGTATATAGTAGTACAGTACAGTAGTCCAGTGCTGTTCTCGCTGCCCAGTGTCAGTTCTATTATCCTGAACAGTGCTCAATATCTGTGCTCAGTATCAGTGCTGCATTGTGGTGACTAAAAGTCCAGTGTCTTGTGCTGCATCTTGCTGCTGTAGGGTGCTGTGGTAGTGTCCTGTCACTGTGCATAGGTCATCATCATTCCAGTCACAGTGGTATCTGGTATCTAATTTAGTGATGTGCACCGGACATTTTTCGGGTTTTGTGTTTTGGTTTTGGATTCGGTTCTGCGGCTGTGTTTTGGATTCAGACGCATTTTGGCAAAACCTCCCTGAAAATTTTTTGGCGGATTCGGGTGTGTTTTGGATTCGGGTGTTTTTTTTACAAAAAACCCTCAAAAACGGCTTAAATAATAGAATTTGGGGGTCATTTTGATCCCATAGTATTATTAACCTCAATAACCATAATTTCCACTCATTTCCAGTTTATTCTGAACACCTCACACCTCACAATATTATTTTTAGTCCTAAAATTTGCACCGAGGTCGCTGGATGACTAAGCTAAGCAACCCAAGTGGCCGGCACAAACACCTGGCCCATCTAGGAGTGGCACTGCAGTGTCAGACAGGATGGCACTTAAAAAATAGTCCTCAAATAGCACATGATGCAAAGAAAAAAAGAGGTGCACCAAGGTCGCTGGATGGCTAAGCTAAGCGACCAAAGTGGCCGACACAAACACCTGGCCCATCTAGGAGTGGCACTGCAGTGTCAGACAGGATGGCACTTCAAAAATTAGTCCCCAAACAGCACATGATGCAAAGAAAAAAAGAGGTGCACCAAGGTCGCTGTGTGACTAAGCTAAGCGACCGAGGTGGCCAACACAAACACCTGGCCCATCTAGGAGTGGCACTGCAGTGTCAGACAGGATGGCAGATTTAAAAAATAGTCCCCAGACAGCACATGATGCAAAGAAAAAAAAGAGGTGCAATGAGGTAGCTGTGTGACTAAGCTAAGCGACCCAAGTGGCCGACACAAACACCTGGCCCATCTAGGAGTGGCACTGCAGTGTCAGACAGGATGGCAGATTTAAAAAATAGTCCCCAAACAGCACATGATGCAAAGAAAAAATAGGTGCAATGAGGTAGCTGTGTGACTAAGCTAAGCGACCCAAGTGGCCGACACAAACACCTGGCCCATCTAGGAGTGGTACTGCAGTTTTCTAGCGAGAGGATGAGTGCTTCCATCCTCATGTGAATCTGAACCACTAGCCATGAACATAGGCCAGGGCCTCAGCCGTTCCTTGCCACTCCATGGCATATTGGCAAGTTTACGCTTCTCCTCAGACGCTTTTAATTTAGATTTTTGGGTAATTTTACTGAACTTTTGTTTTTTGGATTTTACATGCTCTCTATTATGACATTGGGCATCGGCCTTGGCAGACGACGTTGATGGCATTTCACCGTCTCGGCTATGACTAGTGGCAGCAGCTTCAGCACGAGGTGGAAGTGGATCTTGATCTTTCCCTATTTTACCCTCCACATTTTTGTTCTCCATTTTTTAATGTGTGGAATTATATGCCAGTAATATATATCAATAGCAATGGCCTACTGTACCGTACTGCTATATGTTATATACTGGTGGTCAGCAAAATTATGCACTGTCCTCCTACTACTGCGCACAACAACTAAAATGCACCACAGGTATGGATGGATAGTATACTTGACGACGCAGAGGTAGGCAGAGCAGTGGACTACTGTACCGTACTGCTATATATTATATACTGGTGGTCAGCAAAATTATGCACTGTCCTCCTACTACTGCGCACAACAACTAAAATGCACCACAGGTATGGATGGATAGTATACTTGACGACACAGAGGTAGGTAGAGCAGTGGACTACTATACCGTACTGCTATATATTATATACTGGTGGTCAGCAAAATTATGCACTGTCCTCCTACAACTGCGCACAACAACTAAAATGCACCACAGGTATGGATGGATAGTATACTTGACGACACAGAGGTAGGTAGAGCAGTGGACTACTGTACCGTACTGCTATATATTATATACTGGTGGTCAGCAAAATTATGCACTGTCCTCCTACTACTGCGCACAACAACTAAAATGCACCACAGGTATGGATGGATAGTATACTTGACGACACAGAGGTAGGTAGAACAGTGGACTACTTTACCGTACTGCTATATATTATATACTGGTGGTCAGCAAAATTATGCACTGTCCTCCTATTACTGCGCACAACAACTAAAATGCACCACAGGTATAGATGGATAGTATACTTGACGACACAGAGGTAGGTAGAGCAGTGGACTACTGTACCGTACTGATATAATACTGGTGGTCACTGGTCAGCAAATTTCTGCACTGTCCTACTATATACTACAATGCAGCACAGATATAGAGCGTTTTTCAGGCAGAGAACGTATAATACTGGTGGTCACTGGTCAGCAAAACTCTGCACTGTCCTCCTACTATATAATACTGGTGGTCCCCAGTCCCCACAATAAAGCACACTAAGCACAGATATTTGCAGCACACTGAGCACAGATATGGAGCGTTTTTCAGGCAGAGAACGTAGATATTTTCAGCACACTGAGCACAGATATTTGCAAGCACACTGAGCACAGATATTTGAAGCACACTGAGCACACTGAACATAACTGAGAGAATGCTGCACACGTCCTCTCCCTATCATCTCCAATGCACGAGTGAAAATGGCGGCGACGCGCGGCTCCTTATATAGAATACGAATCTCGCGAGAAACCGACAGTGGGATGATGACGTTCGGGCGCGCTCGGGTTAACCGAGCAAGGCGGGAGGACCGAGTCTGCCTCGGACCCGTGTAAAATGGGTGAAGTTCGGGGGGGTTCGGATTCCGAGGAACCGAACCCGCTCATCTCTACTATCTATCTAGTGGTATCTAATTCCAAACATTACTGCCGTCTAATTCCAGATATATTACTGGCATATAATTCCACACATTAAAAAAAGGAGAACAAAAATGTGGAGGGTGAAATAGGGAAAGATCAAGATCCACTTCCACCTAGTGCTGAAGCTGCTGCCACTAGTCATGGCAGAGAAGATGAAATGCCATCAATGTCGTCTGCCAAGGCCTATGCCCAATGTCATAGTAGAGAGCATGTAAAATCCAAAAAACAAAAGTTCAGTAAAATGACTCAAAAATCTAAATTAAAAGTGTATGAAGAGAAATGTAAACTTGCCAATATGCCATTTACGACACGGAGTGGCAAGGTACGGATAAGGCCCTCTGTTATGTTCCTCATGACTAGTGGGTCAGCTTCACATGAGGATGGAAGCACTCATCCTCCTGCTAGAAAAATGAAAAGAGTTAAGCTGGCAAAATTGTGCGTTCTTCTAAATCACAAATCCCCAAGGAGAGTCCAATTGTGTCGGTTGTGATGCCTGACCTTCCCAACACTGGACGGGAAGAGGTGGCTCCTTCCAACATTTGCACGCCCCCTGCAAGTGCTGGAACGAGCACCCACAGTCCAGTTCCTGATAGTCAAATTGAAGATGTCACTGTTGAAGTACACCAGGATGAGGATATGTGTGTTGCTGGCACTGAGGAGGAAATTGACAAGGAGGATTCTGATGGTGAGGTGGTTTGTTTAAGTTAGCCACCCGGGGAGACATCTGTTGTCCGTGGGATAAATAAGGCCATTGACATGCCTGGTCAAAATACAAAAAAAATCACCTCTTCGGTGTGGAATTATTTTAAAAGAAATGCGGACAACTGGTGTCAAGCCGTGTGTTGCCTTTGTCAAGCTGTAATAAGTAGGGGTAAGGACGTTAACCATCTAGGAACATCCTCCCTTATACGTCACCTGAAGCGCTTTCATCAGAAGTCATTGACAAGTTCAAAAACTTTGGGTGACAGCGGAAGCAGTCCACTGACAACTAAATCCCTTCTTCCTCTTGTACCCAAGCTCCTGCAAACCACACCACCAGCTTCCTCAATGTAAATTTCCTCCTTAGACAGGAACGCCAATAGTCCTGCAGGCCATGTCACTGGCAAGTCTGACGAGTTCTCTCCTAACTGGGATTCCTCCGATGGATCCTTCAGTGTAACGCCTACTGCTGCTGGCGCTGCTGTTGTTGCTACTGGGAGTCGATCGTCACCTCAGAGGGGAAGTCGGAAGACCACTTGTACTACTTCCAGTAAGCAATTGACTGTCCAACAGTCCTTTGCGAGGAAGATGAAATATCACAGCAGTCATCCTGTTGCAAAGCGGATAACTCAGGCCTTGACAACTATGTTGGTGTTAGACGTGCGTCCGGTATCCGCCGTCAGTTCACAGGGAATTAGAGAATTGCTTGAGGTAGTGTGTCCTAGGTACCAAATACCATCTAGGTTCCATTTCTCTAGGCAGGCAATACCGAGAATGTACACAGACGTCAGAAAAAGAGTCACCAGTGTCCTAAAAACTGCAGTTGTACCCACTGTCCACTTAACCACGGACATGTGGACAAGTGGAGCAGGGCAGACTAAGGACTATATGACTGTGACAGCCCACTGGGTAGATGTATTGCCTCCCGCAGCAACAACAGCAGTGGCGGCACCAGTAGCAGCATCTCGCAAATGCCAACTCATTCCTAGACAGGCTATGCTTTGTATCACCGCTTTCCTAAGAGGCACACAGCTGAAAACCTCTTACGGAAACTGAGGAACATCATTGCAGATTGGCTTACCCCAATTGGACTCTCCTGGGGATTTGTGACATTGGACAACGCCACCAATATTGTGCGTGCATTACATGTGGGCAAATTCCAGCACGTCCCATGTTTTGCACATACATTGAATTTGGTGGTGCAGAATATTTTAAAAATTGACAGGGGCGTGCAAGAGATGCTGTCGGTGGCCCGAAGTATTGCGGGCCACTTTCGGCATTCAGCCACCGCGTGCCGAAGACTGGAGCACCAGCAAACACTCCTGAACGTGCCCTGCCATCAGCTGAAGCAAGAGGTGGTAACGAGGTGGAATTCAACCCTCTATATGCTTCAGAGGATGGAGGAGCAGCAAAAGGCCATTCAAGCCTATACATCTGCCTACGATATAGGCAAAGGAGGGGGAATGCACCTGACTCAAGTGCAGTGGAGAATGATTTCAATGTTGTGCAAGGTTCTGCTACCCTTTTAACTTGCCACACGTGAAGTCAGTTCAGACACTGCCAGTCTGAGTCAGGTCATTCCCCTCATCAGGCTTTTGCAGTAGCAGCTGGAGAGATTGAAGGAGGAGCTAAAACGGAGCGATTCCACTAGGCATGTGGGACCTGTGGATGGAGCCCTTCATTCGCTTAACCAGGATTCACGGGTGGTCAATCTGTTGAAATCAGAGCACTACATTTTGACCACTGTGCTCGATCCTAGGTTTAAAGCCTACATTGTATCTCTCTTTCCGGCAGACACAAGTCTGCAGATGTTCAAAGACCTGCTGGTGAGACAATTGTCAAGTCAAGCGGAACGTGACCCGCCAACAGCTCCTCCTTCATTTTCTACCGCCACTGGAACTGCCAGGAAAAGGATAACATTTCCAAAACCACCCACTGTCGGTGATGCAGGGCAGTCAGGAGCGAGTGCTGACATCTGGTCCGGACTAAAGGACCTGCCAACGATTACTGACATGTTGTCTACTGTCAATGCATATGATTCTGTCACCATTGAAATAATGGTGGAGGATTATATGAGTGACAGCATCACTGTAGGCATGTCAGACAGTCCGTACATATACTGGCAAAAAAAAGAGGCAATTTGGAAGCCCTTGCACAAACTCGCTTTATTTTACCTACGTTGCCCCCCCCACCAGTGTGTACTCCGAAAGAGTGTTTAGTGCAGCTGGTAACCTTGTCAGTGATCGGTGTAAGAGGTTACTTCCAGAAAATGTGGAGCAGATGATGTTCATCAAAATGAATTATAATCAATTCATCCGTGGAGACATTTACCAGCAATTGCCTCCAGAAAGTACACAGGGACCTGTGATGGTGGATTCCAGTGGGGACGAATTAATACTCTGTAAAGAGGGGGATGTACACAGTGAAAGGGGTGAGGAATCGGACAATGAGGAGGAGGTGGACATCTTACCTCTGTAGAGCCAGTTTGTGCAAGGAGAGATTGATTTCTTCTTTTTTGGTGGGGGCCCAAACCAACCAGTCATTTCAGCAACAGTCGTGTGGCAGACCCTGTCGCTGAAATGATAGGATTGTTAAAGTGTGCATGTCCTGTTTATGCAACATAAGGGTGGGTGGGAGGGCCCAAGGACAATTCCATCTTGCACCTCTTTTTTTATTTATCTTTGCATCATGTGCTGTTTGGGGACTATTTTTTTAAGTGCCATCCTGTCTGACACTGCAGTGCCACTCCTAGATGGGCCAGGTGCTTGTGCCACCCACTTGGGTCGCTTAGCTTAATCATCCAGCGACCTTGGTGCAAATTTTTGGACTAAAAATAATATTGTGAGGTGTGAGGTGTTCAGAATAGACTGGAAATGAGTGGAAATTATGGTTATTGAGGTTAATAATACTATGGGATCAAAATTACCCCCAAATTCTATGATTTAAGCCGTTTTTGAGGGGTTTTTGAAAAAAACACCCAAATCCAAAACGCACCCGAATCCGACAAAAATTCTTAAGGGAGGTTTTGCCAAAACGCGTCCGAATCCAAAACACGACCGCGGAACCGAATCCAAAAGCAAAACACAACTCCCGAAAAATGTCCGGTGCACATCTCTATTAAGAACTGATGAAGTTAGGGAGAAATCTGAGGCAAAGTAGAAAAGTTTAAAAGGATAAAGTAAACAAAAGAACAAGGTAATGTAAGAAGCCAATGGACACAAATGGTGCAAATGAATGAGAAAGAAAATGAAAATGTTTGCATGCACGAATATTTATCTAAGCATGGGGTAAAGGTCCTTGTCACCCCGGGGCACCATCTGGTTTAGAACCAGTCCTGACCATAGTGTTTATAGCATGACATGAATTGTTTGAGTGTCACTAGCAACAGCGGAGGGAAAGATTGTAGGCTGACTGCAAACTGCGACCAACCATAAGGTCTTGAAAGACAACATTGGTCTTCAGAACCTTATTCCGATCATGAGCGAGAAGCTTTTTATGGAATGTCAGCTTTACAGCCAAACAATCTTAGCATATGAACGCCAGTGATATCTAACAGACATTCTCTCTGGCTTAGCTTAAAAACACAATGGAACCAGACAAGGCCGACCACAACACCCTGTTATTCATATCCTTGTTAAGGAGAACCATACTGTGGCCATCTTCAAAAATGTGAGACATTATTCTTAGCATCTGCCTATGCAAAATGTCCATATTTTTTAAAAATCTTTTTTTCTTTCACAAACATATATTTCAGTGCTTTGGAATTGTAGGTAAATGTAAAAAAAAGTAATGCAAATCAGAAGCCCTAAAAAATGTCATGCCATCTGCTGCAGTTTAGATGCGCCAAGAGAATTACAAGATTCTGCTCAGCTACTTATAGTCAAAATATCAGTTGATAACAATTATATATTTTTGCTATTTTTTCATATAATTAAATGCTGGATTAGAGCTATATGAGTATTCTCCAAATTTTCTGGATTATTAGTATACTATTAAAAATCTACTACAATAAATCACTTTGCTTCAAACTCTAATTTCACTGCATATAAATTTGTTTTACAATTACAGTACAATAGTGGCTTGTACAGAAATGTATGTGTAGAAAAAAAAGTGACAAATGTTCTATGTTTACTAAGCACAAAACAAAAGGGGTTCTTGAACTTTCATGTGTCTCTCTATGACCACACAGCTGTGTTACATAATTACCTGGTTCCATATTGGCAAAAACAGTTTGTGGGTCATACTAGAATTTTGGATATGTTACATAGTTGAACTCAAGTTGGCTGTGCATGAACCCACATTGCAGGTGCTGCCCCAGGACTACTAGCACCCTGTACGATCAATTTTCTCCTAACTGTATCCATAATTAGTACTTTTATTATTATTCATTCACAGGGGGAAAAACCCACACATTAGCCCCAACAGGAAAAAATATACATTTGCCCCCACAAGCAAAAACACACATTGTCTCCCACAGAAAATAAATAAATAAAACACATTGACCCCACAGGAAATATATATAACACAATATTTGCCTCAACTACCCACAGAATACCTATCAATAGCAGAGGACTAGAGAGAGAGAAGTGTTGGAAATTATATGTGTATGGGTGTTGATACTGCAGAGTTATATAGGCACACATCAGCAGATGACTCAAACTGTGAACAGTCCAGTTACTTAAGCAGTAGTGTTTGCAGGTACAGCTGTACTCACTGTTACGTGAACACTGGTGATGGACTGGAACTTGAGCGGAGCAGGGTGTCATGAAGCTCACCAGCCAATGGGTATATGTAGGTAGTGGGTAGTGGTGCGGGAACACTGGGAAACATTGTGGATTCAGGTAATCGTATGTCTCTGATAGGAGCTGAGCAGGAGATATTGATCTCCCAGCATGTCACTGTACACAGTCATACTCAGTCTCAAGATGACTACCGCCAGTGCTCAGTAGAGATTTTGGTGGCTAACTTTGGATAGGGTATGAAGAATTCCTAGAGGACAGGAAGACTTTAGTCTGCATAGTAGTGCACTCATCTTTAAACAAGGAGCTCTCAATTCCTTCCTCTCCCTCCGCTGTAGGGGACAGCAGCAGTGGCTGCAGCCTCAGTGACTGTGGGGTCTATTTACTAAGCCTTGGATAGAGATAAAGTGGGCAGAGATAAAGTACCAGCCAATCAGCTCCTAACTGTCATTTTTCAAACCCAGCCTTGGACATGGTAGTTAGTAGCTGATTGGCTGGTACTAAATCTCCATCCAAGGCTTAGCAAATAGACGCCTAAAGCCCTTATTCAGCTTCAGTAGCAGATTTTGCTGAGTTGCAAAATATGCTACTGAAAAAAATCTCATGCTGGGGGCCGCCAAGCACAGGGCAAGACTGTCCACCTCAAGAAGCGACATCCATCGCTGCAATCATATTTAAAAATGCGATCGCAATGCAAGCATCATGACCATCGGGCTTACCGGTAGCCCCTCTGCCTAGACAGCATGGCAGCATGGCTGCGTATGTAGACGCACAGGCGCCATGTTTTCCCCCACAACGGACATGTGTGATGTCATGTGACCACCCCTAAAATGGTCCGGACCACTCCTCCCTCATGCCATTTTGCCACACCCCCCGCCACCTCCACGATGACTGCCCCTGTCAATCACATTGCGATTGCATTGTGGCAGGAAGCGATCACACTGAGATTCCCATGCACACGCAATGCACACGCTGCGTCTTGGCATTGCTAACTGAATGAGGCCCTAAGTCACTGCACAGACCATTCCTTCATACAGCTTATATGACCTTCTGCCTCTTTTATTAGTATTGCATGTCCTACAGTTCTAGGATACTGTATATTTTTTATTGTTTCTTAGCAAATCCTTCATATGTAAAAATGTTAGCCTTTTGATTTCACCCAGGCATAAGTCCCCTTATCTATATAACGCCTCTAGTGACTGATCATATTGGAAGTGATAAATACAAAAACATTCTAGAACCTCAACAAAATGCACCTTAAAAACTACAGCACATATTAATTCCATATTTTATAGGCACTACTATGGCTTTATACTAAAGTGACTAGAATATATTACCATTAGATTCATATTTTGTGGTCATGCTATGGTTTCTAAGTAAGGTGGTTTATCCACCCCAATGGCGGAATATTAACACCTTGCTTTAATTATACAGATGACTAAACCTTTTACGCTCTGTGGATTTAAGTAAATTTCATTCTGTGCACTTAGTTTTCACACATGTCTCAGGTTCCTTCACACGTTAAGACTACTGTCTTTCCCATATTTATGTATATGTTTATCCCAAACAAAATAAGTTCACAAATGAAATGCTAATGAAGACGTGATATACATAACTGCGAAAAATTAAGCAACAAGCGGCTAGACAGATCATATGATCTCTCATCAAAGGTTGTGAATTATAATTTATCCACCTGGTAAACTGTAACAAATATGTTGCGTTCAGTGAAGTAGAAAATTAATAAAAAGTATACACGTGATAAGCCTGAAACTTTATTTGAAGAATAAGCAAGTATTATGGGATTTTGATATTGTAAAATAGTACAGTATATTTTTACTCAAAAAAAAATATGACAGCAAAGTGTTCAAGTAACTTCCTGGCCTCACACTATTGCTCCACATTAGGTAAGTACCTACACTGTTAGCAGGGGCAGTTTAAAAGATGAGAGGCGGTCTCCGTTCGGACTCCTCCTCTTGCCAGTGCATTTGCAGAGTAGACTATGACTGGGGAGAGACAACAGGGTAAATTTACTAAGCTATGTGTTTGCCCAATTTGGAAAACATGGGAGTGTTTGGCCATTTTTATAAACACAGAAATTTACCAAAGTCCAAACACGAGAGGGTTGCATGACACAGAAGTTCAAAACACAAGTGGACATGGACATGTGAACAAAACACATTATCGGCCAAACTTACATGTACAGTAATTCCCATATACAACACTGAAACACGGGAAGTTACCTAGAATCGTGTTTGCAATCACACCCGTGAATTGTGCAAACTTGGACCAAAATAGATGCCCCCCTAAGCAGCATGTTTACAAAAGCATGCACAGATCCCTGACATCCTTGTTTTGCGTCTGTTTAAATGTCATGAAATGGTTAAAAAAATAATGCATAAATGCCCCAGGCTCTTTGAGCCTGTCCTGGCTCAAAAAATACAGGGTAAAACTTGTATAGTGTTCCCATGTTTTTATTTAACCAATAAATACAGAGGAGCCCTACACAGTTTTCCCCCAGTTTTTTGGCTTAGAACATATGGGGGGAAAAGATATATGGGTCCCTTTTATTTTTAAAACCAGCATTGGGCTCAACTAGCCAAGGAGGTAATTCCACAACCAGGCGACATGCTTATATTGGTCTCCGTGGCCGTAGCATTAATCCCCTTAACTAGTTTCCTGGAAGAATGGAAAACCCCCAACAAAGAGGTCTCCCCTCCAGGGCACCCAAGGCCAGGGCTGATTCTACATGGACAAAAGGATGTGAATAGCTACAGGGAGTGTAGGTAAGTATGCAGGGGCATATCTAGAGAGGACGGGACCCGTGTGTAGTCTCCGTGTGTGGGGCCCCTCCTCTCCTGTAGCCGGAAGCGCTGCTGATAGCGCTCTGAACACTAGAGGCTCTGGCATAGTGGCAAAGGCGCAGGTCTCCGGTAAAATGGCGCAGTAGACTTTGGAAGTGTGCCAGAGTCTCTAGTGCTCATAGTGCTAACAGCGGCGCTGCCAGCTACGGGAAAGGGAGGGGGCCCACACACGGACACCAGAAAGGTAAGTATACAAGAAATGGGTGCAATGTGTGCGATGTGGGCCCCCTCTGGACCCAGGAATCCGTGTGCACCGCACACACTGCACCCATTATAGATAAGCCACTGTAGGTATGCGTGAGTGTGCAAGGTTGTTTATTCATGTTGTACTGTCTTTTTTTTAATATTTCTTTTACAGGGGTACTATAGGTACCAGTAGGCCCTTCAATGCTCTGCATGCTGGCACTTGTGGCTCTCAAAAAATCAGCATGTGGGGGAGGCTTTCTGGGACCTTTAGTCCCACCTGTAAAAGACAATATTAATTCAATTTTTTTTTAAACTTAATTGCTATCAACTTGGCAATCACAGCACAGGGGTGCTGTGGATAGCCCAGGGCCATTTGCAGGGTGGGGGAGACACTTGTGACTTTTAAATCTTGCAAAGTCTCTATTTTGGATTTCTAAAAAAGCAGTCCTTGACTTTGGCTTCTGGATATTTTGAGGTTCAGTAAATGTGATGGTTGCAAATACCTCATTATACCTCTTCGGAGGTTTTACAATGTTTGATATAGCAGACAAACTTTTCTGTCGTTGCACTTCCACGCTGGTAATCTCTGGTTCAGATATATCTACAGCTACTGGCATGTCCAGTGACACATACTGGTTCTGTATATCAACTTCCAGCTTTCCTGTAACTTGTGCTGTTCTTTGGACATAACATCTCTTGACTTGACAAGTTATCTGCAGCTTTTATTTTCCTGGTAATAGCCAAAAATGATGTACTTTACTGATTTTGAATTCAGCATATGTCCTTTACGGCAACTGTAAGAGAACTCTATTTTAATTTTTTTAGATAAACTGCTGTGGAGATGGCTGCGATCCCTATTTTTCTTAATGAAATTATCCCATGAATTATGGAGTATGCATGTTGCTCAGAACATAAGCCTATGGTGCACATTTCCCTCTCTACATCATCTGGCCTTGGACTTTCCCCCAGGATCTACTGTTACAGCACATGTTCTTTCTACAGCCTTTTCTGCTTTAGTTGCATTTCCATAGCAAACCTACATATGTGACTTTCTGCATCTCTTAGTTTAGTAACCCTAAATATTAGAGATGAGCGCCTGAAATTTTTCGGGTTTTGTGTTTTGGTTTTGTGTTCGGTTCCGCGGCCGTGTTTTGGGTTCGAACGCGTTTTGGCAAAACCTCACCAAATTTTTTTTGTCGGATTCGGGTGTGTTTTGGATTCGGGTGTTTTTTTCAAAAAACACTAAAAAACAGCTTAAATCATAGAATTTGGGGGTCATTTTGATCCCAAAGTATTATTAACCTCAAAAACCATAATTTACACTCATTTTCAGTCTATTCTGAATACCTCACACCTCACAATATTATTTTTAGTCCTAAAATTTGCACCGAGGTCGCTGTGTGAGTAAGATAAGCGACCCTAGTGGCCGACACAAACACCGGGCCCATCTAGGAGTGGCACTGCAGTGTCACGCAGGATGTCCCTTCCAAAAAACCCTCCCCAAACAGCACATGACGCAAAGAAAAAAAGAGGCGCAATGAGGTAGCTGTGTGAGTAAGATTAGCGACCCTAGTGGCCGACACAAACACCGGGCCCATCTAGGAGTGGCACTGCAGTGTCACGCAGGATGTCCCTTCCAAAAAACCTTCCCCAAACAGCACATGACGCAAAGAAAAAAAGAGGCGCAATGAGGTAGCTGTGTGAGTAAGATTAGCGACCCTAGTGGCCGACACAAACACCGGCCCATCTAGGAGTGGCACTGCAGTGTCACGCAGGAAGTCCCTTCCAAAAAACCCTCCCCAAACAGCACATGACGCAAAGAAAAAAAGAGGCGCAATGAGGTAGCTGTGTGAGTAAGATTAGCGACCCTAGTGGCCGACACAAACACCGGGCCCATCTAGGAGTGGCACTGCAGTGTCACGCATGATGTCCCTTCCAAAAAACCCTCCCCAAACAGCACATGACGCAAAGAAAAAAAGAGGCGCAATGAGGTAGCTGTGTGAGTAAGATTAGCGACCCTAGTGGCCGACACAAACACCGGGCCCATCTAGGAGTGGCACTGCAGTGTCACGCAGGATGTCCCTTCCAAAAAACCCTCCCCAAACAGCACATGACGCAAAGAAAAAAAGAGGCGCAATGAGGTAGCTGTGTGAGTAAGATTAGCGACCCTAGTGGCCGACACAAACACCGGGCCCATCTAGGAGTGGCACTGCAGTGTCACGCAGGATGTCCCTTCCAAAAAACCCTCCCCAAACAGCACATGACGCAAAGAAAAAAAGAGGCGCAATGAGGTAGCTGTGTGAGTAAGATTAGCGACCCTAGTGGCCGACACAAACACCGGGCCCATCTAGGAGTGGCACTGCAGTGTCACGCAGGATGTCCCTTCCAAAAAACCCTCCCCAATCAGCACATGATGCAAAGAAAAAGAAAAGAAAAAAGAGGTGCAAGATGGAATTGTCCTTGGGCCCTCCCACCCACCCTTATGTTGTATAAACAAAACAGGACATGCACACTTTAACCAACCCATCATTTCAGTGACAGGGTCTGCCACACGACTGTGACTGATATGACGGGTTGGTTTGGACCCCCCCCAAAAAAGAAGCAATTAATCTCTCCTTGCACAAACTGGCTCTACAGAGGCAAGATGTCCACCTCATCTTCACCCTCCGATATATCACCGTGTACATCCCCCTCCTCACAGATTATCAATTCGTCCCCACTGGAATCCACCATCTCAGCTCCCTGTGTACTTTGTGGAGGCAATTGCTGCTGGTCAATGTCTCCGCGGAGGAATTGATTATAATTCATTTTAATGAACATCATCTTCTCCACATTTTCTGGATGTAACCTCGTACGCCGATTGCTGACAAGGTGAGCGGCGGCACTAAACACTCTTTCGGAGTACACACTTGTGGGAGGGCAACTTAGGTAGAATAAAGCCAGTTTGTGCAAGGGCCTCCAAATTGCCTCTTTTTCCTGCCAGTATAAGTACGGACTGTGTGACGTGCCTACTTGGATGCGGTCACTCATATAATCCTCCACCATTCTATCAATGTTGAGAGAATCATATGCAGTGACAGTAGACGACATGTCCGTAATCGTTGTCAGGTCCTTCAGTCCGGACCAGATGTCAGCATCAGCAGTCGCTCCAGACTGCCCTGCATCACCGCCAGCGGGTGGGCTCGGAATTCTGAGCCTTTTCCTCGCACCCCCAGTTGCGGGAGAATGTGAAGGAGGAGATGTTGACAGGTCGCGTTCCGCTTGACTTGACAATTTTGTCACCAGCAGGTCTTTCAACCCCAGCAGACCTGTGTCTGCCGGAAAGAGAGATCCAAGGTAGGCTTTAAATCTAGGATCGAGCACGGTGGCCAAAATGTAGTGCTCTGATTTCAACAGATTGACCACCCGTGAATCCTTGTTAAGCGAATTAAGGGCTGCATCCACAAGTCCCACATGCCTAGCGGAATCGCTCCCTTTTAGCTCCTTCTTCAATGCCTCCAGCTTCTTCTGCAAAAGCCTGATGAGGGGAATGACCTGACTCAGGCTGGCAGTGTCTGAACTGACTTCACGTGTGGCAAGTTCAAAGGGCATCAGAACCTTGCACAACGTTGAAATCATTCTCCACTGCACTTGAGACAGGTGCATTCCACCTACTATATCGTGCTCAATTGTATAGGCTTGAATGGCCTTTTGCTGCTCCTCCAACCTCTGAAGCATATAGAGGGTTGAATTCCACCTCGTTACCACTTCTTGCTTCAGATGATGGCAGGGCAGGTTCAGTAGTTTTTGGTGGTGCTCCAGTCTTCTGTACGTGGTGCCTGTACGCCGAAAGTGTCCCGCAATTTTTCTGGCCACCGACAGCATCTCTTGCACGCCCCTGTCGTTTTTTAAAAAATTCTGCACCACCAAATTCAAGGTATGTGCAAAACATGGGACGTGCTGGAATTTGCCCATATTTAATGCACACACAATATTGCTGGCGTTGTCCGATGCCACAAATCCACAGGAGAGTCCAATTGGGGTAAGCCATTCCGCGATGATCTTCCTCAGTTGCCGTAAGAGGTTTTCAGCTGTGTGCGTATTCTGGAAAGCGGTGATACAAAGCGTAGCCTGCCTAGGAAAGAGTTGGCGTTTGCGAGATGCTGCTACTGGTGCCGCCGCTGCTGTTCTTGCGGCGGGAGTCCATACATCTACCCAGTGGGCTGTCACAGTCATATAGTCCTGACCCTGCCCTGCTCCACTTGTCCACATGTCCGTGGTTAAGTGGACATTGGGTACAACTGCATTTTTTAGGACACTGGTGAGTCTTTTTCTGACGTCCGTGTACATTCTCGGTATCGCCTGCCTAGAGAAGTGGAACCTAGATGGTATTTGGTAACGGGGGCACACTGCCTCAATAAATTGTCTAGTTCCCTGTGAACTAACGGCGGATACCGGACGCACGTCTAACACCAACATAGTTGTCAAGGACTCAGTTATCCGCTTTGCAGTAGGATGACTGCTGTGATATTTCATCTTCCTCGCAAAGGACTGTTGAACAGTCAATTGCTTACTGGAAGTAGTACAAGTGGGCTTACGACTTCCCCTCTGGGATGACCATCGACTCCCAGCGGCAACAACAGCAGCGCCAGCAGCAGTAGGCGTTACACGCAAGGATGCATCGGAGGAATCCCAGGCAGGAGAGGACTCGTCAGAATTGCCAGTGACATGGCCTGCAGGACTATTGGCATTCCTGGGGAAGGAGGAAATTGACACTGAGGGAGTTGGTGGGGTGGTTTGCGTGAGCTTGGTTACAAGAGGAAGGGATTTACTGGTCAGTGGACTGCTTCCGCTGTCACCCAAAGTTTTTGAACTTGTCACTGACTTATTATGAATGCGCTGCAGGTGACGTATAAGGGAGGATGTTCCGAGGTGGTTAACGTCCTTACCCCTACTTATTACAGCTTGACAAAGGGAACACACGGCTTGACACCTGTTGTCCGCATTTCTGGTGAAATACCTCCACACCGAAGAGCTGATTTTTTTGGTATTTTCACCTGGCATGTCAACGGCCATATTCCTCCCACGGACAACAGGTGTCTCCCCGGGTGCCTGACTTAAACAAACCACCTCACCATCAGAATCCTCCTGGTCAATTTCCTCCCCAGCGCCAGCAACACCCATATCCTCCTCATCCTGGTGTACTTCAACACTGACATCTTCAATCTGACTATCAGGAACTGGACTGCGGGTGCTCCTTCCAGCACTTGCAGGGGGCGTGCAAATGGTGGAAGGCGCATGCTCTTCACGTCCAGTGTTGGGAAGGTCAGGCATCGCAACCGACACAATTGGACTCTCAATGTGGATTTGGGATTTCAAAGAACGCACAGTTCTTTGCGGTGCTTTTGCCAGCTTGAGTCTTTTCAGTTTTCTAGCGAGAGGCTGAGTGCTTCCATCCTCATGTGAAGCTGAACCACTAGCCATGAACATAGGCCAGGGCCTCAGCCGTTCCTTGCCACTCCGTGTGGTAAATGGCATATTGGCAAGTTTACGCTTCTCCTCCGACAATTTTATTTTAGGTTTTGGAGTCCTTTTTTTACTGATATTTGGTGTTTTGGTTTTGACATGCTCTGTACTATGCCATTGGGCATCGGCCTTGGCAGACGACGTTGCTGGCATTTCATCGTCTCGGCCATGACTAGTGGCAGCAGCTTCAGCACGAGGTGGAAGTGGATCTTGATCTTTCCCTAATTTTGGAACCTCAACATTTTTGTTCTCCATATTTTAATAGGCACAACTAAAAGGCACCTCAGGTAAACAATGGAGATGGATGGATTGGATACTAGTATACAATTATGGACGGGCTGCCGAGTGCCGACACAGAGGTAGCCACAGCCGTGAACTACCGCACTGTACTGTGTCTGCTGCTAATATATAGACTGGTTGATAAAGAGATAGTATACTCGTAACTAGTATGTATGTATAAAGAAAGAAAAAAAAACCACGGTTAGGTGGTATATACAATTATGGACGGGCTGCCGAGTGCCGACACAGAGGTAGCCACAGCCGTGAACTACCGCACTGTACTGTGTCTGCTGCTAATATAGACTGGTTGATAAAGAGATAGTATACTCGTAACTAGTATGTATGTATAAAGAAAGAAAAAAAAACCACGGTTAGGTGGTATATACAATTATGGACGGGCTGCCGAGTGCCGACACAGAGGTAGCCACAGCCGTGAACTACCGCACTGTACTGTGTCTGCTGCTAATATATAGACTGGTTGATAAAGAGATAGTATACTCGTAACTAGTATGTATGTATAAAGAAAGAAAAAAAAACCACGGTTAGGTGGTATATACAATTATGGACGGGCTGCCGAGTGCCGACACAGAGGTAGCCACAGCCGTGAACTACCGCACTGTACTGTGTCTGCTGCTAATATATAGACTGGTTGATAAAGAGATAGTATACTCGTAACTAGTATGTATGTATAAAGAAAGAAAAAAAAACCACGGTTAGGTGGTATATACAATTATGGACGGGCTGCCGAGTGCCGACACAGAGGTAGCCACAGCCGTGAACTACCGCACTGTACTGTGTCTGCTGCTAATATATAGACTGGTTGATAAAGAGATAGTATACTCGTAACTAGTATGTATGTATAAAGAAAGAAAAAAAAACCACGGTTAGGTGGTATATACAATTATGGACGGGCTGCCGAGTGCCGACACAGAGGTAGCCACAGCCGTGAACTACCGCACTGTACTGTGTCTGCTGCTAATATATAGACTGGTTGATAAAGAGATAGTATACTCGAGTCGTAACTAGTATGTATGTATAAAGAAAGAAAAAAAAACCACGGTTAGGTGGTATATACAATTATGGACGGGCTGCCGAGTGCCGACACAGAGGTAGCCACAGCCGTGAACTACCGCACTGTACTGTGTCTGCTGCTAATATATAGACTGGTTGATAAAGAGATAGTATACTCGTAACTAGTATGTATGTATAAAGAAAGAAAAAAAAACCACGGTTAGGTGGTATATACAATTATGGACGGGCTGCCGAGTGCCGACACAGAGGTAGCCACAGCCGTGAACTACCGCACTGTACTGTGTCTGCTGCTAATATATAGACTGGTTGATAAAGAGATAGTATACTCGTAACTAGTATGTATGTATAAAGAAAGAAAAAAAAACCACGGTTAGGTGGTATATACAATTATGGACGGGCTGCCGAGTGCCGACACAGAGGTAGCCACAGCCGTGAACTACCACACTGTACTGTGTCTGCTGCTAATATATAGACTGGTTGATAAAGAGATAGTATACTCGTAACTAGTATGTATGTATAAAGAAAGAAAAAAAAACCACGGTTAGGTGGTATATACAATTATGGACGGGCTGCCGAGTGCCGACACAGAGGTAGCCACAGCCGTGAACTACCGCACTGTACTGTGTCTGCTGCTAATATATAGACTGGTTGATAAAGAGATAGTATACTCGTAACTAGTATGTATGTATAAAGAAAGAAAAAAAAACCACGGTTAGGTGGTATATACAATTATGGACGGGCTGCCGAGTGCCGACACAGAGGTAGCCACAGCCGTGAACTACCGCACTGTACTGTGTCTGCTGCTAATATATAGACTGGTTGATAAAGAGATAGTATACTCGTAACTAGTATGTATGTATAAAGAAAGAAAAAAAAACCACGGTTAGGTGGTATATACAATTATGGACGGGCTGCCGAGTGCCGACACAGAGGTAGCCACAGCCGTGAACTACCGCACTGTACTGTGTCTGCTGCTAATATATAGACTGGTTGATAAAGAGATAGTATACTCGTAACTAGTATGTATGTATAAAGAAAGAAAAAAAAACCACGGTTAGGTGGTATATACAATTATGGACGGGCTGCCGAGTGCCGACACAGAGGTAGCCACAGCCGTGAACTACCGCACTGTACTGTGTCTGCTGCTAATATATAGACTGGTTGATAAAGAGATAGTATACTCGTAACTAGTATGTATGTATAAAGAAAGAAAAAAAAACCACGGTTAGGTGGTATATACAATTATGGACGGGCTGCCGAGTGCCGACACAGAGGTAGCCACAGCCGTGAACTACCGCACTGTACTGTGTCTGCTGCTAATATAGACTGGTTGATAAAGAGATAGTATACTCGTAACTAGTATGTATGTATAAAGAAAGAAAAAAAAACCACGGTTAGGTGGTATATACAATTATGGACGGGCTGCCGAGTGCCGACACAGAGGTAGCCACAGCCGTGAACTACCGCACTGTACTGTGTCTGCTGCTAATATAGACTGGTTGATAAAGAGATAGTATACTACTAATATTATATATACTGGTGGTCAGGTCACTGGTCACTAGTCACACTGGCAGTGGCACTCCTGCAGCAAAAGTGTGCACTGTTTTAATATAATATTATGTACTCCTGGCTCCTGCTATAACCTATAACTGGCACTGCAGTAGTGCTCCCCAGTCTCCCCCACAATTATAAGCTGTGTGAGCTGAGCAGTCAGACAGATATATAATATATATAGTAGAGATGAGCGCCGGAAATTTTTCGGGTTTTGTGTTTTGGTTTTGGGTTCGGTTCCGCGGCCGTGTTTTGGGTTCGACCGCGTTTTGGCAAAACCTCACCGAATTTTTTTTGTCGGATTCGGGTGTGTTTTGGATTCGGGTGTTTTTTTAAAAAAACCCTAAAAAACAGCTTAAATCATAGAATTTGGGGGTAATTTTGATCCCAAAGTATTATTAACCTCAAAAAACATAATTTACACTCATTTTCAGCCTATTCTGAACACATCACACCTCACAATATTATTTTTAGTCCTAAAATTTGCACCGAGGTCGCTGTGTGAGTAAGATAAGCGACCCTAGTGGCCGACACAAACACCGGGCCCATCTAGGAGTGGCACTGCAGTGTCACGCAGGATGGCCCTTCCAAAAAACCCTCCCCAAACAGCACATGACGCAAAGAAAAAAAGAGGCGCAATGAGGTAGCTGACTGTGTGAGTAAGATTAGCGACCCTAGTGGCCGACACAAACACCGGGCACATCTAGGAGTGGCACTGCAGTGTCACGCAGGATGTCCCTTCCAAAAAACCCTCCCCAAACAGCACATGACGCAAAGAAAAAAAGAGGCGCAATGAGGTAGCTGTGTGAGTAAGATTAGCGACCCTAGTGGCCGACACAAACACCGGGCCCATCTAGGAGTGGCACTGCAGTGTCACGCAGGATGGCCCTTCCAAAAAACCCTCCCCAATCAGCACATGATGCAAAGAAAAAGAAAAGAAAAAAGAGGTGCAAGATGGAATTATCCTTGGGCCCTCCCACCCACCCTTATGTTGTATAAACAAAACAGGACATGCACACTTTAACCAACCCATCATTTCAGTGACAGGGTCTGCCACACGACTGTGACTGATATGACGGGTTGGTTTGGACCCCCCCCAAAAAAGAAGCAATTAATCTCTCCTTGCACAAACTGGCTCTACAGAGGCAAGATGTCCACCTCATCTTCACCCTCCGATATATCACCGTGTACATCCCCCTCCTCACAGATTATCAATTCGTCCCCACTGGAATCCACCATCTCAGCTCCCTGTGTACTTTGTGGAGGCAATTGCTGCTGGTCAATGTCTCCGCGGAGGAATTGATTATAATTCATTTTAATGAACATCATCTTCTCCACATTTTCTGGATGTAACCTCGTACGCCGATTGCTGACAAGGTGAGCGGCGGCACTAAACACTCTTTCGGAGTACACACTTGTGGGAGGGCAACTTAGGTAGAATAAAGCCAGTTTGTGCAAGGGCCTCCAAATTGCCTCTTTTTCCTGCCAGTATAAGTACGGACTGTGTGACGTGCCTACTTGGATGCGGTCACTCATATAATCCTCCACCATTCTATCAATGTTGAGAGAATCATATGCAGTGACAGTAGACGACATGTCCGTAATCGTTGTCAGGTCCTTCAGTCCGGACCAGATGTCAGCATCAGCAGTCGCTCCAGACTGCCCTGCATCACCGCCAGCGGGTGGGCTCGGAATTCTGAGCCTTTTCCTCGCACCCCCAGTTGCGGGAGAATGTGAAGGAGGAGATGTTGACAGGTCGCGTTCCGCTTGACTTGACAATTTTGTCACCAGCAGGTCTTTCAACCCCAGCAGACCTGTGTCTGCCGGAAAGAGAGATCCAAGGTAGGCTTTAAATCTAGGATCGAGCACGGTGGCCAAAATGTAGTGCTCTGATTTCAACAGATTGACCACCCGTGAATCCTTGTTAAGCGAATTAAGGGCTGCATCCACAAGTCCCACATGCCTAGCGGAATCGCTCCGTGTTAGCTCCTTCTTCAATGCCTCCAGCTTCTTCTGCAAAAGCCTGATGAGGGGAATGACCTGACTCAGGCTGGCAGTGTCTGAACTGACTTCACGTGTGGCAAGTTCAAAGGGCATCAGAACCTTGCACAACGTTGAAATCATTCTCCACTGCACTTGAGACAGGTGCATTCCACCTACTATATCGTGCTCAATTGTATAGGCTTGAATGGCCTTTTGCTGCTCCTCCAACCTCTGAAGCATATAGAGGGTTGAATTCCACCTCGTTACCACTTCTTGCTTCAGATGATGGCAGGGCAGGTTCAGTAGTTTTTGGTGGTGCTCCAGTTTTCTGTACGTGGTGCCTGTACGCCGAAAGTGTCCCGCAATTCTTCTGGCCACCGACAGCATCTCTTGCACGCCCCTGTCGTTTTTTAAAAAATTCTGCACCACCAAATTCAAGGTATGTGCAAAACATGGGACGTGCTGGAATTGGCCCAGATTTAATGCACACACAATATTGCTGGCGTTGTCCGATGCCACAAATCCACAGGAGAGTCCAATTGGGGTAAGCCATTCCGCGATGATCTTCCTCAGTTGCCGTAAGAGGTTTTCAGCTGTGTGCGTATTCTGGAAAGCGGTGATACAAAGCGTAGCCTGCCTAGGAAAGAGTTGGCGTTTGCGAGATGCTGCTACTGGTGCCGCCGCTGCTGTTCTTGCGGCGGGAGTCCATACATCTACCCAGTGGGCTGTCACAGTCATATAGTCCTGACCCTGCCCTGCTCCACTTGTCCACATGTCCGTGGTTAAGTGGACATTGGGTACAGCTGCATTTTTTAGGACACTGGTGACTCTTTTTCTGAGGTCTGTGTACATTTTCGGTATCGCCTGCCTAGAGAAATGGAACCTAGATGGTATTTGGTACCGGGGACACAGTACCTCCAACAAGTCTCTAGTTGGCTCTGCAGTAATGATGGATACCGGAACCACGTTTCTCACCACCCAGGATGCCAAGGCCTCAGTTATCCGCTTTGCAGTAGGATGACTGCTGTGATATTTCATCTTCCTCGCAAAGGACTGTTGAACAGTCAATTGCTTACTGGAAGTAGTACAAGTGGGCTTACGACTTCCCCTCTGGGATGACCATCGACTCCCAGCGGCAACAACAGCAGCGCCAGCAGCAGTAGGCGTTACACGCAAGGATGCATCGGAGGAATCCCAGGCAGGAGAGGACTCGTCAGACTTGCCAGTGACATGGCCTGCAGGACTATTGGCATTCCTGGGGAAGGAGGAAATTGACACTGAGGGAGTTGGTGGGGTGGTTTGCGTGAGCTTGGTTACAAGAGGAAGGGATTTACTGGTCAGTGGACTGCTTCCGCTGTCACCCAAAGTTTTTGAACTTGTCACTGACTTATTATGAATGCGCTGCAGGTGACGTATAAGGGAGGATGTTCCGAGGTGGTTAACGTCCTTACCCCTACTTATTACAGCTTGACAAAGGGAACACACGGCTTGACACCTGTTGTCCGCATTTCTGGTGAAATACCTCCACACCGAAGAGCTGATTTTTTTGGTATTTTCACCTGGCATGTCAACGGCCATATTCCTCCCACGGACAACAGGTGTCTCCCCGGGTGCCTGACTTAAACAAACCACCTCACCATCAGAATCCTCCTGGTCAATTTCCTCCCCAGCGCCAGCAACACCCATATCCTCCTCATCCTGGTGTACTTCAACACTGACATCTTCAATCTGACTATCAGGAACTGGACTGCGGGTGCTCCTTCCAGCACTTGCAGGGGGCATGCAAATAGTGGAAGGTGCATGCTCTTCACGTCCAGTGTTGGGAAGGTCAGGCATCGCAAACGACACAATTGGACTCTCCTTGTGGATTTGGGATTTCAAAGAACGCACAGTTCTTTGCGGTGCTTTTGCCAGCTTGAGTCTTTTCAGTTTTCTAGCGAGAGGCTGAGTGCTTCCATCCTCATGTGAAGCTGAACCACTAGCCATGAACATAGGCCAGGGCCTCAGCCGTTCCTTGCCACTCCGTGTGGTAAATGGCATATTGGCAAGTTTACGCTTCTCCTCCGACAATTTTATTTTAGGTTTTGGAGTCCTTTTTTTTCTGATATTTGGTGTTTTGGATTTGACATGCTCTGTACTATGACATTGGGCATCGGCCTTGGCAGACGACGTTGCTGGCATTTCATCGTCTCGGCCATGACTAGTGGCAGCAGCTTCAGCACGAGGTGGAAGTGGATCTTGATCTTTCCCTAATTTTGGAACCTCAACTTTTTTGTTCTCCATATTTTATAGGCAGAACTAAAAGGCACCTCAGGTAAACAATGGAGATGGATGGATTGGATACTAGTATACAATTATGGACGGACTGCCACGGTTAGGTGGTATAAAAAAACCACGGTTAGGTGGTATATATTATAATAATAATACAATTATGGATGGACGGACTGCCTGCCGACTGCCGACACAGAGGTAGCCACAGCCGTGAACTACCGCACTGTACACTGGTTGATAAAGAGATAGTAGTATACTCGTAACAACTAGTATGACACTATGACGACGGTATAAAGAATGAAAAAAAAACCACGGTTAGGTGGTATATATTATAATAATAATACAATTATGGATGGACGGACTGCCTGCCGACTGCCGACACAGAGGTAGCCACAGCCGTGAACTACCGCACTGTACACTGGTTGATAAAGAGATAGTAGTATACTCGTAACAACTAGTATGACACTATGACGGTATAAAGAATGAAAAAAAAAACCACGGTTAGGTGGTATATATTATAATAATAATACAATTATGGATGGACGGACTGCCTGCCGACTGCCGACACAGAGGTAGCCACAGCCGTGAACTACCGCACTGTACACTGGTTGATAAAGAGATAGTAGTATACTCGTAACAATTAGGATGACACTATGACGGTATAAAGAATGAAAAAAAAACCACGGTTAGGTGGTAGGTATATAATAATAAATAATACAATTCTGGTCGGACGGACTGCCTGCCGTGTGCCGACACAGAGGTAGCCACAGCCGTGAACTACCGCACTGTACACTGGTTGATAAAGAGATAGTAGTATACTCGTAACAATTAGGATGACACTATGACGGTATAAAGAATGAAAAAAAAACCACGGTTAGGTGGTAGGTATATAATAATAAATAATACAATTCTGGTCGGACGGACTGCCTGCCGTGTGCCGACACAGAGGTAGCCACAGCCGTGAACTACCGCACTGTACACTGGTTGATAAAGAGATAGTAGTATACTCGTAACAATTAGGATGACACTATGACGGTATAAAGAATGAAAAAAAAACCACGGTTAGGTGGTAGGTATATAATAATAAATAATACAATTCTGGTCGGACGGACTGCCTGCCGTGTGCCGACACAGAGGTAGCCACAGCCGTGAACTACCGCACTGTACACTGGTTGATAAAGAGATAGTAGTATACTCGTAACAATTAGGATGACACTATGACGGTATAAAGAATGAAAAAAAAACCACGGTTAGGTGGTAGGTATATAATAATAAATAATACAATTCTGGTCGGACGGACTGCCTGCCGTGTGCCGACACAGAGGTAGCCACAGCCGTGAACTACCGCACTGTACACTGGTTGATAAAGAGATAGTAGTATACTCGTAACAATTAGGATGACACTATGACGGTATAAAGAATGAAAAAAAAACCACGGTTAGGTGGTAGGTATATAATAATAAATAATACAATTCTGGTCGGACGGACTGCCTGCCGTGTGCCGACACAGAGGTAGCCACAGCCGTGAACTACCGCACTGTACACTGGTTGATAAAGAGATAGTAGTATACTCGTAACAATTAGGATGACACTATGACGGTATAAAGAATGAAAAAAAAACCACGGTTAGGTGGTAGGTATATAATAATAAATAATACAATTCTGGTCGGACGGACTGCCTGCCGTGTGCCGACACAGAGGTAGCCACAGCCGTGAACTACCGCACTGTACACTGGTTGATAAAGAGATAGTAGTATACTCGTAACAATTAGGATGACACTATGACGGTATAAAGAATGAAAAAAAAACCACGGTTAGGTGATAGGTATATAATAATAAATAATACAATTCTGGTCGGACGGACTGCCTGCCGTGTGCCGACACAGAGGTAGCCACAGCCGTGAACTACCGCACTGTACACTGGTTGATAAAGAGATAGTAGTATACTCGTAACAATTAGGATGACACTATGACGGTATAAAGAATGAAAAAAAAACCACGGTTAGGTGGTAGGTATATAATAATAAATAATACAATTCTGGTCGGACGGACTGCCTGCCGTGTGCCGACACAGAGGTAGCCACAGCCGTGAACTACCGCACTGTACACTGGTTGATAAAGAGATAGTAGTATATTCGTAACAATTAGGATGACACTATGACGGTATAAAGAATGAAAAAAAAACCACGGTTAGGTGGTAGGTATATAATAATAAATAATACAATTCTGGTCGGACGGACTGCCTGCCGTGTGCCGACACAGAGGTAGCCACAGCCGTGAACTACCGCACTGTACTGTGTCTGCTGCTAATATAGACTGGTTGATATTTAAAGAGATATTAGTAGTATACAACAATACTATACTGGTGGTCAGGCACTGGTCACCACTCCTGCAGCAAAAGTGTGCACTGTTAATTAATATAATTGTACTCCTGGCTCCTGCTAACAACCTGCAGTGCTCCCCAGTCTCCCCCACAATTAATTATAAGCTTTTAATTTATACATTGATGACTGTGCAGCACACTGGGCTGAGCTGAGTGCACACAGACTGAGTCACACTGTGTGACTGACTGTGCTGTGTATCGTTTTTTTTTTCAGGCAGAGAACGGATATAGCAGAGAGAAGTGAACGGATATATTATATTAAATAAAAGTTAACTAGCTGCTGCACTGGTCACTGACTGTGGTAAACTAACTCTGTCTGCGACTCTGCACAATCTCTCTCTATCTAATCTATCTATCTCTATTCTAATGGAGAGGACGCCAGACACGTCCTCTCCCTATCAATCTCAATGCACGAGTGAAAATGGCGGCGACGCGCGGCTCCTTATATAGAATCCGAGTCTCGCGATAGAATCCGAGCCTCGCGAGAATCCGACAGCGTCATGATGACGTTCGGGGCGCGCTCGGGTTAACCGAGCAAGGCGGGAAGATCCGAGTCGCTCGGACCCGTGAAAAAAAAAGTGAAGTTCGTGCGGGTTCGGATTCAAAGAAACCGAACCCGCTCATCTCTAATATATAGATGATGCAGCACACTGGCCTGAGCCTGAGCAGTGCACACAGATATGGTATGTGACTGACTGAGTCACTGTGTGTATCGCTTTTTTCAGGCAGAGAACGGATATATTAAATAAACTAGAGATGAGCGGGTTCGGTTTCTTTGAATCCGAACCTGCATGAACTTCACTTTTTTTTTTCACGGGTCCGAGCGACTCGGATCTTCCCGCCTTGCTCGGTTAACCCGAGCGCGCCCGAACGTCATCATGACGCTGTCGGATTCTCGCGAGACTCGGATTCTATATAAGGAGCCGCGCGTCGCCGCCATTTTCACACGTGCATTGAGATTGATAGGGAGAGGACGTGGCTGGCGTCCTCTCCATTAGAATAAATTAGAAGAGAGAGAGAGAGAGAGAGATTGTGCAGACAGAGTTTACCACAGTGACCAGTGCAGTTGTTGTTAAGTTAACTTTTATTTAATATATCCGTTCTCTGCTATATCCGTTCTCTGCCTGAAAAAAACGATACACAGCAGTCACACAGTGTGACTCAGTCTGTGTGCACTCAGCTCAGCCCAGTGTGCTGCACATCAATGTATAAAAGCTTATAATAATTGTGGGGGAGACTGGGGAGCACTGCAGGTTGTTATAGCAGGAGCCAGGAGTACATAATATTATATTAATTTAAAATTAAACAGTGCACACTTTTGCTGCAGGAGTGCCACTGCCAGTGTGACTAGTGGTGACCAGTGCCTGACCACCAGTATAGTAGTATATTGTTGTATACTATCTCTTTATCAACCAGTCTATATTAGCAGCAGACACAGTACAGTGCGGTAGTTCACGGCTGTGGCTACCTCTGTGTCGGCAGTCGGCACTCGGCAGGCAGTCCGTCCATCCAGAATTGTATAATTATATACCACCTAACCGTGGTATTTTTTTTTCTTTCTTTATACCGTCGTCATAGTCATACTAGTTGTTACGAGTATACTACTATCTCTTTATCAACCAGTGTACAGTGCGGTAGTTCACGGCTGTGGCTACCTCTGTGTCGGCACTCGGCAGCCCGTCCATAATTGTATATACCAGTGACCTAACCGTGGTTTTTTTTTCTTTCTTTATACATACATACTAGTTACGAGTATACTATCTCTTTATCAACCAGTCTATATATTAGCAGCAGACACAGTACAGTGCGGTAGTTCACGGCTGTGGCTACCTCTGTGTCGGCACTCGGCAGCCCGTCCATAATTGTATATACCACCTAACCGTGGTTTTTTTTTCTTTCTTTATACATACATACTGCAGTGCCACTCCTAGATGGGCCCGGTGTTTGTGTCGGCCACTAGGGTCGCTAATCTTACTCACACAGTCAGCTACCTCATTGCGCCTCTTTTTTTCTTTGCGTCATGTGCTGTTTGGGGAGGGTTTTTTGGAAGGGCCATCCTGCGTGACACTGCAGTGCCACTCCTAGATGGGCCCAGTGTTTGTGTCGGCCACTAGGGTCGCTAATCTTACTCACACAGCTACCTCATTGCGCCTCTTTTTTTCTTTGCGTCATGTGCTGTTTGGGGAGGGTTTTTTGGAAGGGACATCCTGCGTGACACTGCAGTGCCACTCCTAGATGGGCCCGGTGTTTGTGTCGGCCACTAGGGTCGCTTATCTTACTCACACAGCGACCTCGGTGCAAATTTTAGGACTAAAAATAATATTGTGAGGTGTGAGGTATTCAGAATAGACTGAAAATGAGTGTAAATTATGGTTTTTGAGGTTAATAATACTTTGGGATCAAAATGACCCCCAAATTCTATGATTTAAGCTGTTTTTTAGTGTTTTTGGAAAAAAACACCCGAATCCAAAACACACCCGAATCCGACAAAAATAATTCGGTGAGGTTTTGCCAAAACGCGTTCGAACCCAAAACACGGCCGCGGAACCGAACCCAAAACCAAAACACAAAACCCGAAAAATTTCAGGCGCTCATCTCTAAAATAAACTGCACTGTGTGTCTGGTGGTCACTCACTATATAATATATTATGTACTCCTGGCTCCTGCTATAACCTATAACTGGCACTGCAGTAGTGCTCCCCAGTCTCCCCCACAATTATAAGCTGTGTGAGCTGAGCAGTCAGACAGATAATCAGATATATATAATATTATATATAGATAATAGATGATGCAGCACACTGGCCTGAGCCTGAGCAGTGCACACAGATATGGTATGTGACTGAGTCACTGTGTGCTGTGTATCGCTTTTTTCAGGCAGAGAACGGATTATAAATAAAACTGGTGGTCACTATCAGCAAAACTCTGCACTGTACTGAGTACTCCTAATGCTCCCCAAAATTAGTAAATCAAGTGTCTCTCTAATCTATTCTAAACGGAGAGGACGCCAGCCACGTCCTCTCCCTATCAATCTCAATGCACGTGTGAAAATGGCGGCGACGCGCGGCTCCTTATATAGAATCCGAGTCTCGCGATAGAATCCGAGCCTCGCGAGAATCCGACAGCGTCATGATGACGTTCGGGCGCGCTCGGGTTAACCGAGCAAGGCGGGAAGATCCGAGTCGCTCGGACCCGTGAAAAAAAACATGAAGTTCGTGCGGGTTCGGATTCAGAGAAACCGAACCCGCTCATCTCTACTAAATATGGATGTAGCTCCTGTACTGTATGTGCATTTCTTACAAACATTATCTTGCATCTTCAGGACTCCAATTAATCTGTGCTGTGACATTTTTAGCTTCAAACACTGGGGGTAATTCTGAGTTGATTGCAGCAGCAAGTTTGTTAGCAATTGGCCAAAACCATGTGCACTGCAGGGGGGCAGATATAACGTGCAGAGAGAGTTAGATTTGGGTGGGTTATTTTGTTTCTGTGCAGGGTAAATGCTGACTGCTTTATTTTTACACTGCAAATTAGATTGCAGATTGAACACACCCCACCCAACTCTAACTCTCTCTGCACATGTTAAATCTGCCTCCCCTGCAGTGCACATGGGGGGTAATTCCAAGTTGATCGCAGCAGGATTTTTGATAGCAATTGGGCAAAACCATGTGCACTGCAGGGGAGGCAGATATAACATGTGCAGAAAGAGTTAGATTTGGGTGGGTTATTTTATTTCTGTGCAGGGTAAATACTGGCTGCTTTATTTTTACACTGCAAATTAGATTGCAGATTGAACACAGCCCTCCCAAATCTAACTCTTTCTGCACATGTAATATCTGCCTCCCCTGCAGTGCATATGGTTTTGCCCAACTGCTAAAAAAATTCCTGCTGCGATCAACTTGGAATTACCCCCATGGTTTTGCCCAATTGCTAACAAAATTCCTGCTGCGATCAACTTGGAATTACCCCCACTGTGTTCTATCTTCATAGTAACATACATAGTAACATAGTATCTAAGGTTGAAAAAAGACAATTGTCCATCAAGTTCAACCTATTTGTGGTCTCCTATGCACGATTATTTTGTAGAAAATTTTGACTGAAGTTGATGACTGCCGTTATGTTTTACCCCTCTTTTTTATAATAACCATAGTGCGTGACTATGCCCCGTAACCCTGGATATTCTTATCCATTAGGAATTTATCTAACCCATTCTTAAAGGTGTTGACTGAGTCTTCCATTACAACTCCCTCAGGCAGGGAATTCCAAACACATATCGTCCTTACCGTAAAAAAGCCTTTACGCCGTATTGTGCGGAATCTCCTCTCCTCTAACCTGAGCGAGTGTCCACGAGTTCTCTGTGTTGATCTAACCAAAAACAGGTCCTGCGCAAGATCTGTATAATGTCCCCTTATATATTTGTAAATGTTGATCATGTCCCCTCTTAATCTTCTCTTTTCCAGTGTAAACATGCCTAGTCTTGCAAGCCTTTCCTCGTATTCCAGCGTCTCCATACCCTTAATTAGTTTGGTCGCCCGCCTTTGAACCTTTTCTAGCTCCAGGATATCCTTTTTGTAGTACGGTGCCCAGAATTGTACACAGTATTCAAGGTGTGGCCTCACAAGGGATTTATATAACTGGAGTATAATACTCTCGTCCCTAGCATCAATTCCCCGTTTTATGCATGCTAATATCTTATAAGCCTTCTTTGCTGCAGTCCTACTTTGGGTACTACTGCTTAGTTTGCTATCTATGAGGACACCTAAGTCCTTTTCCAGCACAGAATCCCCTAATTTTACCCCATTTAGTAGGTAGGTGTTATTTTTGTTCTTGTTACCACAGTGCATTACCTTACACTTGTCTGTATTGAAGCACATTCTCCATTTCGCTGCCCAAGCTTCTAATTTAACTAAGTCATTCTGAAGCGACTCAGCATCCCCTTCCGCATTTATAACTTTACACAATTTGGTATCATCTGCAAAAATTGACGCCATGCTCTCTAGACCTTCTGTTAGGTCGTTAATGAAAATATTGAACAATAGCGGTCCTAATACTTAGCCTTGCAGCACACCACTTAGCACTTCAGTTCAAGTTGAAAAAGATCCATTAACCACAACGCGCTGCTCCCTATTATCTAACCAGTTTTTGACCCAAGTGCATATTGTGCTTCCTAGCCCTGATTCTTGTAGCTTGTAGATAAGTCTCATGTGTGGTACAGTGTCGAATGCTTTGGCAAAATCTAAAAAGATTACATCCACCTCTTTACCCTGATCTAGTTTTGCGCTTACTGTTTCATAAAAGCCAAGTAATTTGGTTTGACAGGATCTGTCCTTCATAAACCCATATTGATTCCTTTTAATGACCTTATTGACTTCAAGGAACTTCTGAATACTATCTCTTAGAATACCTTCCAATACTTTCCCCACAATAGATGTAAGACTAACTGGTCTATAATTACCTGGTTCAGCTTTACTTCCCTTTTTGAATATAGGCATTACTTCCACTATACGCCAGTCTTTGGGAACCATACCTGATATTACTGAATCCTTAAAGATCAAAAATAGCAGTTTTGCAAGTTCAGAGTGAAGCTCCATTAGAACCCTTGGGTGAATACCATTGGGACCTGGTGACTTATTAATCTTTAAATGTTTTAATCGGTCACAGACTACTTCCTCGCATAAATAAGTACCTATCAGTGGGATGTTCTCATTATTGAGATTATGTGTTAGTCCCTGAATTGGGTCCTCTCTAGTAAATACTGTTGAAAAAAACTCATTTAGTGTGTCCGCTATGTCATTATCATTTTTGCTTAAGACTCCCAACTTGTCTTTTAAAGGGCCTATACTCTCTTTCTTTAATCTCTTGCTATTAATGTATTTAAAGAATTTTTTGGGATTCGCTTTGCTTTCCTTTGCTACTAGTTTTTCAGTTTCTACTTTAGCCGCTCTTATTTCCTTTTTGCATATTTTGTTACATTCCTTATAGTGCTGAAATGACTCTGCTTCCCCGTTAGATTTGTATTTTTTAAATGCTCTCCTTTTCTTGCCCATAAGTTCCTTTATCTTTTTGTTAAGCCACATCGGATTATGATTTTTATTCCTTATTTTGCTGCTCGTAGGAATAAATTTGAGTGTATTTTTAGCTAGCAGGAATTTTAGTATCTCCCATTTCTCTGTATTATTTTTCCTAAAAACAAACCTTCCCATTCAATATCCCTGAAAAATACCCTCATCTTTTCAAAATTCGCTTTGGTAAAGTTTAGAGTCCGAGTTGAGCTAGTATAGGGCTGTTTATGAAAACTGATATTGAATGTGACCATATTGTGGTCGCTGTTTCCTATGTGTTCCCCTACTATAATACCTGATACCAAATCCCCATTGTTTGTTAATACCAGGTCTAAGATTGCATTGTACCTAGTTGGTTCCTCAATTAGTTGAACTAAGTAGTTATCATTAAGTGTGTTTAAAAACATATTGCCCCTAGCAGTATCACATGAATCGTTTTTCCAGTTTATCTCTGGATAGTTAAAATCTCCCATCACTACTATGTCTCCTACTCCTGCTGCTCTTTCAATTTGCCTTAGTAACAATTCCTCATCAGATGCGTTGATACCAGGCGGCCTATAGCATACACCCAATACTAACTTTTTTATTTCTTTTTCCCCAGATGCAATTTCTACCCATAATGTCTCGACAGTGTCTACAGTCCCCTCCTGAATATATTCCCGTATATCAAGTTTTAAAAATGGCTTTACGTAAAGACACACTCCTCCACCCTTTTTATTTAGTCTGTCTCTCCTAAACAGTGTATAGCCCTCTAGATTGACTGTCCATTCATGAGATTCATCCCACCAAGTTTCAGTAATGCCTATCATATCATACTGTTTGCTTGCTGCAAGTATTTCTAGTTCACCCTTTTTACCAGTAATGCTTCTGGCGTTTACATACATACAACTAAGATAAGTATTTTCCCTTGCGTTAGGGACATCTTTCACCTTATGTAGCAATGATGACCTGTAATCGTCATTGGTTAGTGCTTTGGTAAAATCTCTTTTAGTACCCATGTTAGTAACCTTACCGCCTGCTCTTACCCTCCCCCCAACTTCTCCCCATCTGTGCTACAGATGTGTCTCTACGTGATGCCAATATGTTCCTTCTATGCTGCTTTGGCATCTGTGACACTTTACACTGTATGTCTTGGTGCATGGGCCTACAGCCTGTTAGAAATATGCTGAATGTTCCTGACCCAAAGAGCAGTCCAAAGGCTTAACCAATAGGGTGGTTTATTGAGAGTTGAAGGTACAGCTGTACCACTGTGGTTACACTGGTCAAGGCATGAACTGGAGCAGGGTTGTAGCAGCTAACCAGTCGGTGACTGCACATAAGCTACGGTTAGTTGTGCAGGATGATGGAACAGCAGTACCCAGGTATAATAAAACAGGCAGGAATCTTGAAACTAATGGGGAAATAGCCATCTCCCACTATGTAAAGGGGGTACACAAGGAGCGATGTTCAGATAATTTCTAAGCAATCTGACTAGATTGCTTAGAAAGGAGCTGAACATTGCTCCGTGTGTTGGTGTCCCGGCAGGGGTGCCAGAATGATTTCACGCTGGGGGGTGGGGGGGGGGGGGGGGGCAAGTCAGAATATCATTCTGGCACCCCTGCTGCGGTGCCTGTCTCCTCTCCTTGTACCCTCCCTTCCATCCCATGAGTGAGGGGGAGCGCTTACTTCTGCATTGGACAGCGAACATCCCAGTGGGTGGCTTGAACTTTAAAAGCAGTGTGCTGCCGCAGGCCATGTGCGGTGTCCGTTCTGTACTAGCCGCTGGCAGTCTCTTCACTGGTGGTGCATTACTGGGAGGAGGTGTGGCATTCTGGGGCCACAGCCACTCCTCCTCCCAGTAATGCATCTGTATCACTAGTGAAGGGATCGCCGGCTAGTACAGAAGGGCAGCACACTACTTTCAAGTTCAAACCACCCACGGGGATGTCCGATACAGAAGTAAGCGCTCCCTCGCACCAGCACCTCCATCATGTTTGGGGGGGTCAAGCTATTCCCTTGCACCCCCCCCCCATTCCGACGCCTCTGGGTGCCGGCGACAGCGATGCACAGTCCCACGCGTCGCTTTTGGCCAGAGCTAGATTGGCCTGCATGCAAGCACAATCTACAGTAGCAGGTCGCTTATTTCACTGCTGGGTGAAATGAGCGGGCCCCCGTGTCCGTCCTCCCCCTCACTCAGCACATTGTGCTTTGCTGAGCGGGGGGAGAGATGTGTGCTGAGCTCAGCACACATCTCTGGGGAAATCTACCTGTCAGTATGGCCCTTTAATCTACACGGTAAAAAGTAGAGATGAGCGGGTTCGGACTTCACGTCACAAGCCCGAATCTGAGTCAGACTCGGGTTTTCCCGCCTGACTCGGAAACCAGAACAAGGTAAAACATCATCATCTCGCTGTCGGATTCTCGCAGGGTTTGGATTCCCCGCCATTTTCACTCCGGCATTGGAGAGTATAGAGGGAGGACGTGTCTCCATCCTCAGTGTCCTCAGTGATAGTGTCTTTTGCTGCATCTGTCCAGTCACAATGGTTGTGCCCTCTGCTGCCATATGTCCAGTGCTGCTGTATAAGTCCAGTCCAGTGGTGCTGTCTTGTGCTGCATCAGTCCAGTGGTGGTGTCTAGTGCTGCATCAGTCCAGTCACAGTGGTGGTGTCCTCTGTTGCCATATGTCCAGTGCTGTAGTATAAGTCCAGTCCAGTGGTGCTGTGTTCTGCTGCATCAGACCAGTGGTGGTGTATTGTGCTGCATCAGTCCAGTCACAGTGGTGGTGTTCTATTCTGCCATATGTCCAGTGCTGCTGTATAAGTCCAGTGCAGTGGTGCTGTGTTGTGCTGCATCAGTCCAGTGATGGTGTCTTGTGCTGCATCAGTCCAGTCACAGTGGTGGTGTTCTATTCTGCCATATGTCCAGTGCTGCTGTGTAAGTTCAGTCCAGTGGTGCTGTGTTGTGCTGCATCAGTTCAGTTGTGGTGTATTGTACTGCATCAGCCCAGTTATAGTGGTGGTGTCCTCTGCTGCCATATGTCCAGTGATGCTGTATAAATCCAGTCCATTGCAGTAGTGCTGTGTTGTCCTGCATCAGTCCAGTGGTGGTGTTCCTGTGCTGCTGTATATGTCCAGTGGTACTGCCGTATAGGTCCACTGAGACTGCCGTATATGTCCAGCGGTACTGACGTATAAATCCAGTGATCCTGCCGTATAATTCCAGTGCTCCTGACGTATATTTCCAGTGGTACTGGCGTATAAGTCCAGTGATCCTGCCATATAATTCCAGAGGTACTGGTGTATAAGTCCAATGATCCTGCCGTATAATTTCAGTGATCCTGCCGTATAATTCCAGTGGCACTGGCGTATAAGTCCAGTCCAGTGATACTGACATATATGTCCAGTGGTACTGGCTTATAAATCCAGTGATCCTGCCGTATAATTCCTGTGATCCTGAAATAAAATTCCAGTGATCCTGCCATATGATTCCAGTGGTACTGGTGTATAAGTCCAGTCCAGTGACACTGCCGTATCTGTCCAGTGATACTGCCGTATATGTCCATTGATACTGCCGTATATGTCCAGCGGTATTGCCATATAAATCCAGTGATCCTGCCGTATAATTCCAGTGATCCTACCATATAATTTTAGTGGTACTGGGGTATAAGTCCAGTGAAACTGCTGTATAATTCCAGTTGTACTGGCGTATAAGTCTAGTGATCCTGCCGTATAATTACAGTGATCCTTCCGTTTTATTCTAGTGGTACTGGCGTATAAATCCAGTCCAGTGACACTGCTGTATATGTCCAGTGATACTGCCGTGTATGTCCATTAATACTGCCATATATGTCCAGCAGTACTGCCGTATAAATCCAGTGATCCTGCCGTATAATTCCAGTGATCCTGATGTATAATTTAGAGATGAGCGCCGGAAATTTTTCGGGTTTTGTGTTTTGGTTTTGGGTTCGGTTCCGCGGCCGTGTTTTGGGTTCGACCGCGTTTTGGCAAAACCTCACCGAATTTTTTTTGTCGGATTCGGGTGTGTTTTGGATTCGGGTGTTTTTTTCAAAAAACCCTAAAAAACAGCTTAAATCATAGAATTTGGGGGTCATTTTGATCCCAAAGTATTATTAACCTCAAAAACCATAATTTCCACTCATTTTCAGTCTATTCTGAATACCTCACACCTCACAATATTATTTTTAGTCCTAAAATTTGCACCGAGGTCGCTGTGTGAGTAAGATAAGCGACCCTAGTGGCCGACACAAACACCGGGCCCATCTAGGAGTGGCACTGCAGTGTCACGCAGGATGTCCCTTCCAAAAAACCCTCCCCAAACAGCACATGACGCAAAGAAAAAAAGAGGCGCAATGAGGTAGCTGACTGTGTGAGTAAGATAAGCGACCCTAGTGGCCGACACATACACCGGGCCCATCTAGGAGTGGCACTGCAGTGTCACGCAGGATGGCCCTTCCAAAAAACCCTCCCCAAACAGCACATGACGCAAAGAAAAAAAGAGGCGCAATGAGGTAGCTGACTGTATGAGTAAGATAAGCGACCCTAGTGGTCGACACAAACACCGGGCCCATCTAGGAGTGGCACTGCAGTGTCACGCAGGATGGCCCTTCCAAAAAACCCTCCCCAAACAGCACATGACGCAAAGAAAAATAAAAGAAAAAAGAGGTGCAAGATGGAATTGTCCTTGGGCCCTCCCACCCACCCTTATGTTGTATAAACAGGACATGCACACTTTAACCAACCCATCATTTCAGTGACAGGGTCTGCCACACGACTGTGACTGATATGACGGGTTGGTTTGGACCCCCCCCAAAAAAGAAGCAATAAATCTCTCCTTGCACAAACTGGCTCTACAGAGGCAAGATGTCCACCTCATCATCATCCTCCGATATATCACCGTGTACATCCCCCTCCTCACAGATTATCAATTCGTCCCCACTGGAATCCACCATCTCAGCTCCCTGTGTACTTTGTGGAGGCAATTGCTGCTGGTCAATGTCTCCGCGGAGGAATTGATTAGAATTCACTTTAATGAACATCATCTTCTCCACATTTTCTGGATGTAACCTCGTACGCCGATTGCTGACAAGGTGAGCGGCGGCACTAAACACTCTTTCGGAGTACACACTTGTGGGAGGGCAACTTAGGTAGAATAAAGCCAGTTTGTGCAAGGGCCTCCAAATTGCCTCTTTTTCCTGCCAGTATAAGTACGGACTGTGTGACGTGCCTACTTGGATGCGGTCACTCATATAATCCTCCACCATTCTTTCAATGGTGAGAGAATCATATGCAGTGACAGTAGACGACATGTCCGTAATCGTTGTCAGGTCCTTCAGTCCGGACCAGATGTCAGCATCAGCAGTCGCTCCAGACTGCCCTGCATCACCGCCAGCGGGTGGGCTCGGAATTCTGAGCCTTTTCCTCGCACCCCCAGTTGCGGGAGAATGTGAAGGAGGAGATGTTGTTGACAGGTCGCGTTCCGCTTGACTTGACAATTTTCTCACCAGCAGGTCTTTCAACCCCAGCAGACTTGTGTCTGCCGGAAAGAGAGATCCAAGGTAGGCTTTAAATCTAGGATCGAGCACGGTGGCCAAAATGTAGTGCTCTGATTTCAACAGATTGACCACCCGTGAATCCTTGTTAAGCGAATTTAGGGCTCCATCCACAAGTCCCACATGCCTAGCGGAATCGCTCCGTGTTAGCTCCTCCTTCAATGTCTCCAGCTTCTTCTGCAAAAGCCTGATGAGGGGAATGACCTGACTCAGGCTGGCAGTGTCTGAACTGACTTCACGTGTGGCAAGTTCAAAGGGCATCAGAACCTTGCACAACGTTGAAATCATTCTCCACTGCGCTTGAGACAGGTGCATTCCACCTCCTATATCGTGCTCAATTGTATAGGCTTGAATGGCCTTTTGCTGCTCCTCCAACCTCTGAAGCATATAGAGGGTTGAATTCCACCTCGTTACCACTTCTTGCTTCAGATGATGGCAGGGCAGGTTCAGTAGTTTTTGGTGGTGCTCCAGTCTTCTGTACGTGGTGCCTGTACGCCGAAAGTGTCCCGCAATTCTTCTGGCCACCGACAGCATCTCTTGCACGCCCCTGTCGTTTTTTAAAAAATTCTGCACCACCAAATTCAAGTTATGTGCAAAACATGGGACGTGCTGGAATTTGCCCATATTTAATGCACACACAATATTGCTGGCGTTGTCCGATGCCACAAATCCACAGGAGAGTCCAATTGGGGTAAGCCATTCCGCGATGATCTTCCTCAGTTGCCGTAAGAGGTTTTCAGCTGTGTGCGTATTCTGGAAAGCGGTGATACAAAGCGTAGCCTGCCTAGGAAAGAGTTGGCGTTTGCGAGATGCTGCTACTGGTGCCGCCGCTGCTGTTCTTGCGGCGGGAGTCCATACATCTACCCAGTGGGCTGTCACAGTCATATAGTCCTGACCCTGCCCTGCTCCACTTGTCCACATGTCCGTGGTTAAGTGGACATTGGGTACAACTGCATTTTTTAGGACACTGGTGAGTCTTTTTCTGACGTCCGTGTACATTCTCGGTATCGCCTGCCTAGAGAAGTGGAACCTAGATGGTATTTGGTAACGGGGGCACACTGCCTCAATAAATTGTCTAGTTCCCTGTGAACTAACGGCGGATACCGGACGCACGTCTAACACCAACATAGTTGTCAAGGCCTCAGTTATCCGCTTTGCAGCAGGATGACTGCTGTGATATTTCATCTTCCTCGCAAAGGACTGTTGGACAGTCAATTGCTTACTGGAAGTAGTACAAGTGGGCTTACGACTTCCCCTCTGGGATGACCATCGACTCCCAGCAGCAACAACAGCAGCGCCAGCAGCAGTAGGCGTTACACGCAAGGATGCATCGGAGGAATCCCAGGCAGGAGAGGACTCGTCAGAATTGCCAGTGACATGGCCTGCAGGACTATTGGCATTCCTGGGGAAGGAGGAAATTGACACTGAGGGAGTTGGTGGGGTGGTTTGCGTGAGCTTGGTTACAAGAGGAAGGGATTTACTGGTCAGTGGACTGCTTCCGCTGTCGGCCAAAGTTTTTGAACTTGTCACTGACTTATTATGAATGCGCTGCAGGTGACGTATAAGGGAGGATGTTCCGAGGTGGTTAACGTCCTTACCCCTACTTATTACAGCTTGACAAAGGGAACACACGGCTTGACAAATGTTGTCCGCATTTCTGGTGAAATACTTCCACACCGAAGAGCTGATTTTTTTGGTATTTTCACCAGGCATGTCAACGGCCATATTCCTCCCACGGACAACAGGTGTCTCCCCGGGTGCCTGACTTAAACAAACCACCTCACCATCAGTATCCTCCTGGTCAATTTCCTCCCCAGCGCCAGCAACACCCATATCCTCCTCATCCTGGTGTACTTCAACACTGACATCTTCAATCTGACTATCAGGAACTGGACTGCGGGTGCTCCTTCCAGCACTTGCAGGGGGCGTGCAAATGGTGGAAGGCGCATGCTCTTCACGTCCAGTGTTGGGAAGGTCAGGCATCGCAACCGACACAATTGGACTCTCCTTGTGGATTTGGGATTTCGAAGAACGCACAGTTCTTTGCGGTGCTACTGCTTTTGCCAGCTTGAGTCTTTTCATTTTTCTAGCGAGAGGCTGAGTGCCTCCATCCTCATGTGAAGCTGAACCACTAGCCATGAACATAGGCCAGGGCCTCAGCCGTTCCTTGCCACTCCGTGTGGTAAATGGCATATTGGCAAGTTTACGCTTCTCCTCCGACAATTTTATTTTAGGTTTTGGAGTCCTTTTTTTACTGATATTTGGTGTTTTGGATTTGACATGCTCTGTACTATGCCATTGGGCATCGGCCTTGGCAGACGACGTTGCTGGCATTTCATCGTCTCGGCCATGACTAGTGGCAGCAGCTTCAGCACGAGGTGGAAGTGGATCTGGATCTTTCCCTAATTTTGGAACCTCAACATTTTTGTTCTCCATATTTTAATAGGCACAACTAAAAGGCACCTCAGGTAAACAATGGAGATGGATGGATACTAGTATACAATTATGGATGGACTGCCGAGTGCCGACACAGAGGTAGCTACAGCCGTGGACTACCGTACTGTACTGTGTCTGCTGCTAATATAGACTGGATGATAATGAGATGTAGTATGTATAAAGAAGAAAGAAAAAAAAAACCACGGGTAGGTGGTATACAATTATGGATGGACTGCCGAGTGCCGACACAGAGGTAGCTACAGCCGTGGACTACCGTACTGTGTCTGCTGCTAATATAGACTGGTTGATAATGAGATGTAGTATGTATAAAGAAGAAAGAAAAAAAAAACCACGGGTAGGTGGTATACAATTATGGACGGACTGCCGAGTGCCGACACAGAGGTAGCTACAGCCGTGGACTACCGTACTGTACTGTGTCTGCTGATAATATAGACTGGATGATAATGAGATGTAGTATGTATAAAGAAGAAAGAAAAAAAACCACGGGTAGGTGGTATACAATTATGGATGGACTGCCGAGTGCCGACACAGAGGTAGCTACAGCCGTGGACTACCATACTGTACTGTGTCTGCTGCTAATATAGACTGGATGATAATGAGATGTAGTATGTATAAAGAAGAAAGAAAAAAAAAACCACGGGTAGGTGGTATACAATTATGGACGGACTGCCGAGTGCCGACACAGAGGTAGCTACAGCCGTGGACTACCGTACTGTACTGTGTCTGCTGCTAATATAGACTGGATGATAATGAGATGTAGTATGTATAAAGAAGAAAGAAAAAAAAAAAACACGGGTAGGTGGTATACAATTATGGACGGACTGCCGAGTGCCGACACAGAGGTAGCTACAGCCGTGGACTACCGTACTGTACTGTGTCTGCTGATAATATAGACTGGATGATAATGAGATGTAGTATGTATAAAGAAGAAAGAAAAAAAAAACCACGGGTAGGTGGTATACAATTATGGATGGACTGCCGAGTGCCGACACAGAGGTAGCTACAGCCGTGGACTACCGTACTGTACTGTGTCTGCTGCTAATATAGACTGGATGATAATGAGATGTAGTATGTATAAAGAAGAAAGAAAAAAAAACCACGGGTAGGTGGTATACAATTATGGACGGACTGCCGAGTGCCGACACAGAGGTAGCTACAGCCGTGGACTACCGTACTGTACTGTGTCTGCTGCTAATATAGACTGGTTGATAATGAGATGTAGTATGTATAAAGAAGAAAGAAAAAAAAAACCACGGGTAGGTGGTATACAATTATGGACGGACTGCCGAGTGCCGACACAGAGGTAGCTACAGCCGTGGACTACCGTACTGTACTGTGTCTGCTGCTAATATAGACTGGATGATAATGAGATGTAGTATGTATAAAGAAGAAAGAAAAAAAAACCACGGGTAGGTGGTATACAATTATGGACGGACTGCCGAGTGCCGACACAGAGGTAGCTACAGCCGTGGACTACCGTACTGTACTGTGTCTGCTGCTAATATAGACTGGATGATAATGAGATGTAGTATGTATAAAGAAGAAAGAAAAAAAAACCACGGGTAGGTGGTATACAATTATGGATGGACTGCCGAGTGCCGACACAGAGGTAGCTACAGCCGTGAACTACCGTACTGTGTCTGCTGCGACTGGATGATAAATAATGATATAAAAAATATATATATATCACTACTGCAGCCGGACAGGTATATATTATATAATGACGGACCTGCTGGACACTGTCTGTCAGCAGAATGAGTTTTTTATTTTATAGAATAAAAAAACACCACACAAGTCACACGACGTGTGTTTAACTTTTACAGGCAGACAGTCAATCACAATACAATATAGTATACTATACTGGTGGTCAGGTCACTGGTCAGTCACACTGGCAGTGGCACTCCTGCAGAAAAAAAGTGTGCACTGTTTAATTTTAATATGTACTCCTGGCTCCTGCTATAACCTAACTGCTCCCCAGTCTCCCCCACAATTAAGCTGTGTGAGCACAGTCAGATATTATACATAGATGATGCAGCACACTGGGCTGAGCACAGATATGGTATGTGACTGAGTCACTGTGTATCGTTTTTTCAGGCAGAGAACGGATTATATTAAATAATATAAAACTGCACTGGTGGTCACTAGTATAACTAACTAATACTATCAGCAAAATTCTGCACTCTCTGTCTGAGTACTCCTCCTAAGCTCCAGTAAATGAAGTGTCACTGTCTCACTCTGTCACTAGTATAACTAACTAATACTATCAGCAAAATTCTGCACTCTCTGTCTGAGTACTCCTCCTAAGCTCCAGTAAATGAAGTGTCACTGTCTCACTCTCACTCTCCTATCTATTTCTTCTCTAAACGGAGAGGACGCCAGCCACGTCCTCTCACTATCAATCTCAATGCACGTGTAAAATGGCGGCGACGCGCGGCTCCTTATATAGAATCCGAGTCTCGCGATAGAATCCGAGCCTCGCGAGAATCCGACAGCGTCATGATGACGTTCGGGCGCGCTCGGGTTAACTGAGCAAGGCGGGAAGATCCAAGTCGCTCGGATCCGTGTAAAAAATCATGAAGTTCGGGCGGGTTCGGATTCCGAGGAACCGAACCCGCTCATCTCTAGTATAATTCCAGTGGTACTGGTGTATAAATCCAGTGATACTGCTGTATAATTCCAGTGATCCTGCCGTATAATTCCAGTGATCCTGCCGTATAATTCCAGTGGTACTGGCATATAACTCCAGTCCGGTGATACTGCCGTATATGTCCAGTGGTACTGGCATATAAGTCCAGTGATCCTGCCATATAATTCCAGTGGTACTGGCGTATAAATCCAGTGATCCTGCCATATAATTCCAGTGATACTGCTGTATAATTCCAGTGATCCTGCCGTATAATTGCAGTGGTACTGGCATATAAATCCAGTCCAGTGATACTGCAGTATATGTCCAGCGGTACTGCTGTATAAATTCAGTGATCCTACTGTATAATTCCAGTGGTACAGTGGTTCCAGAGGTTGATTTTTGAAAAAAAAAAAAAAAAAAAAAAAAACATAAAAAAAGCTAAAATCACAGAATTTGGGGGTCATTTTGATCTTACAGTATTATTAACCTCAATAACCTTCATTTCCACTCATTTCCAGTCTATTCTGAACACCTCCTACCTCACAATATTGTTTTTAGGCCAAAAGGTTGCACCGAGGTGGCTGTATGACTAAGCTAAGCAGCAAAAACACCTGGACCATCTAGGAGTGGCACTGCAGTGGCAGATAGGATGGCAGATTTAAAAAATAGGCCCCAAACAGCACATGATGCAAAGAAAAAAAAAGAAGTGCACCAAGGTTGCTGTATGACTAAGCTAAGCGACACAACCACCTGACCCATCTAGTAGTGGCATGCAGTGGCTGAATGTCGAAAGTGGCCCGCAATTTTCAGTCAACTGACAGCATCTCCAGCACACCCCTGTCATTTTTCAAAAATTCTGCAATTGGTGGACTTATACGGAAGTACCCCTGGACTAATACAGCAGTACCCATGGACTTATACGGCAGTGTCAGACAGGATGGCACTTTAAAAAACCATGCCCCAAACAGCACATGATGCAAAGATAAAAAAGAGGTGCACCAAGGTTGCTCTATGACTAAGCTAAGCGACACAAGTGTGCGGCACAAACACCTGGCCCATCTAGGAGTGGCACTGCAGTGTCAGACAGGAGGGCAGATATAAAGAAAAGGCCCCAAACAGCACATCATGCAAAGATGAAAAAGAGGTGCAATGAGGTAGCTGTGTGACTAAGTAAAGCGACACAAACCACTTGCCCATCTAGGAGTGGCATTGCAGTGTCAGAAAGGAGGGCACTTAAAAAAAAATAGTACCCAAACAGCACATCATGCCAAAAAGTAAAAGAGGGCAATGAGGTAGCTGCATGACTAAGCTAAGCGACACAAGTGTGCGGCACAAACACCTGGCCCATCTAGGATTGGCACTGCAGTCCCACTGCACTAATGGCAGATACCATACACACGTCTAACACCAGCATAGTTGTTATGGACTCAGTAATCCGCTTTGCAACAGGGTATGTATATATATATATATATATATATATATATGTATATATATATGGCAGTATCACTGGACTGGATTTATACGCCAGAACCACTGTAATTATACGGTAGGATCACTTGATTTATACGGCAGGATCACTGGATTTATATGGCAGGTTTACTGTAATTATACGCCAGTACCACTGTAATTATACGGCAGGATTACTGTAATTATACGGCAGGATCACTGTAATTATATGGCAGGATTAATGGAATTATACGGCAGAATTACTGTAATTATACTGCAGGATCACTGTAATTATACGACAGGATCACTGTAATTATACGCCAGTTCCACTGTAATTATACGGCAGGATTACTGTAATTATACGGCAGTATCACTGGAATTATACGGCAGGATTACTGGAATTATACAGCAGGATCACTGGAATTATACGTCAGTTTCACTGTAACTATACGGCAGGATTACTGTAATTATACGGCAGGATTACTTTAATTATACATCAGGATCACTGGAATTATATGGCAGGATTACTGTAATTATATGGCAGGATCACTGGAATTATACGGTAGGCACACTGGAATTATACACCAGTACCACTGTAATTATTAGAGATGAGCGCCTGAAATTTTTCGGGTTTTGTGTTTTGGTTTTGGGTTCGGTTCCGCGGCCGTGTTTTGGGTTCGACCGCGTTTTGGCAAAACCTCACCGAATTTTTTTTGTCGGATTCGGGTGTGTTTTGGATTCGGGTGTTTTTTTAAAAAAACACTAAAAAACAGCTTAAATCATAGAATTTGGGGGTCATTTTGATCCCATATTATTATTAACCTCAGAAACCATAATTTCCACTCATTTTCAGTCTATTCTGAATACCTCACACCTCACAATATTATTTTTAGTCCTAAAATTTGCACCAAGGTCGCTGGATGACTAAGCTAAGCGACACTAGTGGCCGACACAAACACCTGGCCCATCTAGGAGTGGCACTGCAGTGTTACGCAGGATGTCCCTTCCAAAAAACCCTCCCCAATCAGCACATGACGCAAAGAAAAAAAGAGGCGCAATGAGGTAGCTGACTGTGTGAGTAAGATAAGCGACCCTAGTGGCCGACACAAACACCGGGCCCATTTAGGAGTGGCACTGCAGTGTCACGCAGGATGTCCCTTCCAAAAAACCCTCCCCAATCAGCACATGACGCAAAGAAAAAAAGAGGCGCAATGAGGTAGCTGACTGTGTGAGTAAGATTAGCGACCCTAGTGGCCGACACAAACACCGGGCCCATTTAGGAGTGGCACTGCAGTGTCACGCAGGATGTCCCTTCCAAAAAACCCTCCCCAATCAGCACATGACGCAAAGAAAAAAAGAGGCGCAATGAGGTAGCTGACTGTGTGAGTAAGATAAGCGACCCTAGTGGCCGACACAAACACCGGGCCCATTTAGGAGTGGCACTGCAGTGTCACGCAGGATGTCCCTTCCAAAAAACCCTCCCCAATCAGCACATGACGCAAAGAAAAAAAGAGGCGCAATGAGGTAGCTGACTGTGTGAGTAAGATTAGCGACCCTAGTGGCCGACACAAACACCGGGCCCATTTAGGAGTGGCACTGCAGTGTCACGCAGGATGTCCCTTCCAAAAAACCCTCCCCAATCAGCACATGACGCAAAGAAAAAAAGAGGCGCAATGAGGTAGCTGACTGTGTGAGTAAGATTAGCGACCCTAGTGGCCGACACAAACACCGGGCCCATTTAGGAGTGGCACTGCAGTGTCACGCAGGATGTCCCTTCCAAAAAACCCTCCCCAAACAGCACATGACGCAAAGAAAAATAAAAGAAAAAAGAGGTGCAAGATGGAATTGTCCTTGGGCCCTCCCACCCACCCTTATGTTGTATAAACAAAACAGGACATGCACACTTTAACCAACCCATCATTTCAGTGACAGGGTCTGCCACACGACTGTGACTGATATGACGGGTTGGTTTGGACCCCCCCCAAAAAAGAAGCAATTAATCTCTCCTTGCACAAACTGGCTCTACAGAGGCAAGATGTCCACCTCATCATCACCCTCCGATATATCACCGTGTACATCCCCCTCCTCACAGATTATCAATTCGTCCCCACTGGAATCCACCATCTCAGCTCCCTGTGTACTTTGTGGAGGCAATTGCTGCTGGTCAATGTCTCCGCGGAGGAATTGATTATAATTCATTTTAATGAACATCATCTTCTCCACATTTTCTGGATGTAACCTCGTACGCCGATTGCTGACAAGGTGAGCGGCGGCACTAAACACTCTTTCGGAGTACACACTTGTGGGAGGGCAACTTAGGTAGAATAAAGCCAGTTTGTGCAATGGCCTCCAAATTGCCTCTTTTTCCTGCCAGTATAAGTATGGACTGTGTGACGTGCCTACTTGGATGCGGTCACTCATATAATCCTCCACCATTCTTTCAATGGTGAGAGAATCATATGCAGTGACAGTAGACGACATGCCCGTAATCGTTGTCAGGTCCTTCAGTCCGGACCAGATGTCAGCATCAGCAGTCACTCCAGACTGCCCTGCATCACCGCCAGCGGGTGGGCTCGGAATTCTGAGCCTTTTCCTCGCACCCCCAGTTGCGGGAGAATGTGAAGGAGGAGATGTTGACAGGTCGCGTTCCGCTTGACTTGACAATTTTCTCACCAGCAGGTCTTTCAACCCCAGCAGACTTGTGTCTGCCGGAAAGAGAGATCCAAGGTAGGCTTTAAATCTAGGATCGAGCACGGTGGCCAAAATGTAGTGCTCTGATTTCAACAGATTGACCACCCGTGAATCCTTGTTAAGCGAATTAAGGGCTCCATCCACAAGTCCCACATGCCTAGCGGAATCGCTCCGTGTTAGCTCCTCCTTCAATGTCTCCAGCTTCTTCTGCAAAAGCCTGATGAGGGGAATGACCTGACTCAGGCTGGCAGTGTCTGAACTGACTTCACGTGTGGCAAGTTCAAAGGGCATCAGAACCTTGCACAACGTTGAAATCATTCTCCACTGCGCTTGAGACAGGTGCATTCCACCTCCTATATCGTGCTCAATTGTATAGGCTTGAATGGCCTTTTGCTGCTCCTCCAACCTCTGAAGCATATAGAGGGTTGAATTCCACCTCGTTACCACTTCTTGCTTCAGATGATGGCAGGGCAGGTTCAGTAGTTTTTGGTGGTGCTCCAGTCTTCTGTACGTGGTGCCTGTACGCCGAAAGTGTCCCGCAATTTTTCTGGCCACCGACAGCATCTCTTGCACGCCCCTGTCATTTTTTAAATAATTCTGCACCACCAAATTCAAGGTATGTGCAAAACATGGGACGTGCTGGAATTTGCCCATATTTAATGCACACACAATATTGCTGGCGTTGTCCGATGCCACAAATCCACAGGAGAGTCCAATTGGGGTAAGCCATTCTGCGATGATCTTCCTCAGTTGCCGTAAGAGGTTTTCAGCTGTGTGCGTATTCTGGAAAGCGGTGATACAAAGCGTAGCCTGCCTAGGAAAGAGTTGGCGTTTGCGAGATGCTGCTACTGGTGCCGCCGCTGCTGTTCTTGCGGCGGGAGTCCATACATCTACCCAGTGGGCTGTCACAGTCATATAGTCCTGACCCTGCCCTGCTCCACTTGTCCACATGTCCGTGGTTAAGTGGACATTGGGTACAACTGCATTTTTTAGGACACTGGTGAGTCTTTTTCTGACGTCCGTGTACATTCTCGGTATCGCCTGCCTAGAGAAGTGGAACCTAGATGGTATTTGGTAACGGGGGCACACTGCCTCAATAAATTGTCTAGTTCCCTGTGAACTAACGGCGGATACCGGACGCACGTCTAACACCAACATAGTTGTCAAGGACTCAGTTATCCGCTTTGCAACAGGATGACTGCTGTGATATTTCATCTTCCTCGCAAAGGACTGTTGGACAGTCAATTGCTTACTGGAAGTAGTACAAGTGGGCTTACGACTTCCCCTCTGGGATGACCATCGACTCCCAGCAGCAACAACAGCAGCGCCAGCAGCAGTAGGCGTTACACGCAAGGATGCATCGGAGGAATCCCAGGCAGGAGAGGACTCGTCAGAATTGCCAGTGACATGGCCTGCAGGACTATTGGCATTCCTGGGGAAGGAGGAAATTGACACTGAGGGAGTTGGTGGGGTGGTTTGCGTGAGCTTGGTTACAAGAGGAAGGGATTTACTGGTCAGTGGACTGCTTCTGCTGTCGGCCCAAGTTTTTGAACTTGTCACTGACTTATTATGAATGCGCTGCAGGTGACGTATAAGGGAGGATGTTCCGAGGTGGTTAACGTCCTTACCCCTACTTATTACAGCT